>NC_088652.1:28007975-28102975 GCF_964019385.1 Sycon ciliatum | reverse complement strand
GGTGACTAGGGCAGTGAGTGATGGAGAGGTTGATGGTGTGGTTATCATGGTATTGACTAGACAGTGCATAGCATACCTATCAGATGATCTGACGTGTGCACAGCACATAATTACACCTTGTAAGAAGAATGAGACCCCGATGACGCAGGGCAGTGCATGCTTTAAGCTTGTGTTCATATGTGTTAGATTTGCATACATGTACTCATAACATGTACGGGTAGGATGTTGTATGGTTAGGAGAAACACTGGGTTGGGAATGCAGATTTTACTGGAAGTACAATGTAATCCAGCAGATACCTCTATCACTCGGATGGAGAACGTAGTCAGAATTAATGGCACCTCAAAGGGTTAAAGGAAAGAAAAAGGAGCAAGAAACTACAAGTTAGTTACGCTATACTGTCCACTAACTCCACCAGTTACTGTTCACTAACTCCACCAGTTACTGTCCACTAACTCCACCAGTTACTGTACACTAACTCCACCAGTTACTGTCCACTAACCTCATTGCCTGTGACCAGAAGACAAAAGTTACAGAAGAATACAGAAGCCTGCAGTAGCGAGAAATCCAGTGTGGTATAAACCAGCTCAACTGTGTCTCGGCCGGCGGAGTAGAAAATGCATCTCTAGCCCGCATTCATCTTCTAGATAGTGTATGTGCAGACTGTCAGCATGTTAAAGCAAGAGTACATAACTCTTGGTAAAATCCCTGCATCTACTTCACCACCACTTCCTTTTTTAGTAATGTCGCAGTAATGTAGTTAGTGTGTGTTAGCATCCACCGATCACACTGCCATGTTTGCATCTGTCGCGCAGCGCTGCATCAGTGCATTGCGCACTGCACTCACACTGCCAGCGCATAGATTTGGGCACGCTTAGCTTGACGTCACACAACTGCTTCCTTTGAACTTTTGCTCACTGCAATCACACTGCCAGCGCATGGATTCGGGCGCGCTTAGCCTGACGTCGTACAACTGCTTCCTTTGAACTTTCTCTTTCTTTCTTGCTGTTGGCTTCACTTCAAAGACTAGTCTAATTGGTGGTGACTTTTAGCTTGTGCCAGCATCAAACTTTCGCTTGTGCCAGCACCAAATTTTCAGTTTGGCTTCTAGCTTGTGGTAGCTTTGAGTAACTAATTAGCCAGACTCTTCGATTGTGTTCAGCTCGTACTGTTGGTGCCTGAAACAATGTCGTCTATTGTGCATCGGATGCGGGTGGCAGAACTGCGAGCCGAGCTGGACGATCGAGGTCTGCTGACCACCGGAAAGAAATCCATTCTGGTTCAGAGATTGCTGGACGACATGGAGAGAGAAAACCTGGGTCCAACTCAACCTTCAGCAAACGACTCTGCCGAACCCACTGTGGATACATGCGAGGTGCTCGCCGATCCCCCAGTCACCTTGGATCCGACTGGTATTCGCGAACTTATTCGGGCTGAAGTTCGTTCTGCCATCACAGACGAGATTGGAGCCTCTTTTCTGTCGCAGCCAAGTGCGGCACCAGCACCACCAGCTGCGTCATCCGACATTGGCATGGGTGCTGCGTGCTCCACACCGCCTCACGCTGGAAATCTGCACGTCCCAAAGTCGGCGCAGGATAGGATATTGCGAGGTGAGTTTGTGGACTTCGACCAATTGTTGCCTGAGATCTTGGGGGCAGTTGATAGCAATAAGTCGTTCGAGCTCAGATCCAGTTCATCCGGGGGTGCACTGGAAGTCGTAGAGGTGAACACCACTCGCCCGGTTCGTAGACGTGTGCACGATATCGCCACTTGGTTAGAAGCATGGTCTCTGTATATGCATGTTGTGATCAGCAATGCACCCCACCGCACAGCAGAACTCCTGTCATACCAGTGCATGATCTTGGCGGCCAACAGGCAGTATTTTGCAGAGGCTTGGCTTATGTATGACCAGCAATTTCGAAGGCTTGTCGCTTCACAACCTGGCAAGCGCTTTGATACGATTGACATAAATACATGGCAGCTGTGCATCACAGGCAAGGCCAGGCATAGATGTCAGTCGTGCAGCCTTGTCCACCCCGCGGCTGCAAGCAACATGTGTCCTTTTCGTCCCAAACATGCACACCAAGCTCAAACATCATCATCCTCACTGCTCACCCGCAACAACGCAGGTGCCGTCATCTGCCGAAACTTCAACCTTGGCAAGTGTAGCTGGTCAAATTGCTGGTTCTCCCACATCTGCAACCGCTGTGGCAAGGACCACCCCCGCAGCAAGTGTTCCAGCAAAGGTCAGCGACCAGCCCAGTAGTTCGGGATTGCAATCCCAGCCTGAGCAACCAATAACTCTTGCATGTGTACATAATTTTGTTCCCCCTCACATTAATAACTCCTCTGTACATACCCCTTTGCATGTCTCTCGTTTTGAGCTTCTATTGCGTCATCACCCCGATAAAGAATTTGCTTCCTATGTGCTAAACGGGCTGCGCTACGGCTTTAGCATAGGTTTCACTGCTTCACGCGACGTTTCTGTCCAGTCTGCCAATCTGCCATCTTCTGCTGCTTGTGCCTCCTTTATTTCTGACCAGCTTTATGCTTCTTGCCAGCGTGGCGAAACTGCTGGTCCTTTTAGTGCAGCCCCGTTCACCTCCATGCGCTGTTCTGGTGTCGGCGCGGTACCGAAGAAGAACGGCAAGCTTCGTATGATTCACCATCTTTCTAGCCCCGCCGGTAATAGTGTGAACGACGGAGTTCCAGCTGACCAGTTTTCCCTGCACTACATCAGTTTTGACGATGCAATCGAGTCTATTATGTCCTCACCTCAGCCGGTGTACCTCGCAAAGCTGGACATCAAAAGTGCATTCCGGCAAATCCCAGTTCGTGCTGAAGATCACTCACTACTCGGCATATTCTGGCAAGGCAACTACTATTACGAGCGGGTGCTACCGTTTGGGCTTCGCTCCAGCCCAGCCATTTTCGATTCCGTTGCCTCGGCCATAGAGTGGATTATCCGGAACCATTTCTCCATTGCCGACCTATTCCACTACTTGGACGACTTCCTAAACGTCACAACTGGCCATACTGTCGCCCAGCGTCAACTAGCAATCCTGCTGCGAGCCTTCATCTATTTGGGCGTGCCGCTAGCGCCAGCAAAGGTGGAAGGTCCCGCGAGGTCACTGACGTTCCTCGGCATTATTCTGGACTGCGAGCGGCTCGAGGCCAGGCTCCCCATGGACAAGCTCAACGACCTCCGATCGCTATTGGCCAGCACGATCAACAGCCGGAAGATATCCCAACGCCAACTCGAGTCCCTATTGGGTAAGCTCTCGTTTGCTGCCCGTGTCATCACTCCAGGCCGTACCTTCATGCGTCGTCTGTGGTCCCTCTGCTCACGGTTTCAGCAACCACACTACTCAATAACTTTGACCCAAGAATGCGTGGATGACCTGCTATGGTGGATGAGGCTACTAAGTGAGTGTAACGGGAAATCCTTCTTCTTGCACCCTAACTGGACCCCATCACCAGATCTCCAGCTATACACAGATGCAAGTGGTACTCACGGCTGGGGTGCTTACAACAACGGGAAGTGGATTCAAGGTTCATGGAACAGTGCCCAGATGCTGCAGTCTATCAAGTGGAAGGAGCTGTTTGCCCTCGTAGCAGCCTGCGCCACATGGGGCGACGAATGGGCTAAGCTCCGGATTCGGGTACACTGCGACAACTCGGCGGTAGTGGACTGCATCCGTTCGGGCACGTGCAAAGCCCCAGCTGTGATGAAGTTGCTACGCGAACTGTTCTTCGTTTGCTATGAGTTCAACTTTCATGTTAGCGCTGTGCACATTGCTGGCTCCAAGAATGTCATTGCAGATTGCCTCTCTCGTTTTCTTATGCAGGAATTTCGACGTCATGCTCCGTTAGCGCGGCCGAGTCCAGACCGTGCTCGTCTTCCAGCAGTCTTGTGAGCGAAGTTACTAAGTACGCTGCCTGTGCAATTGCTCCTAATACCAGACGCACCTACTCTGCCGGTGAGCGTCGTTTTGTCAGTTTCTGCTCCCTTTGCAATCTGCAACCTTACCCAGCTTCTGATCTTACCCTCAGCTGCTTTTGCGCTTTTCTTGCTCGCTCTGTCCACCCTTGCACGATATCTGTTTATTTGCAAGCTGTACGGAATGCACACATTGAACAGGGTCTAGAGGATCCCCTGATCGAGACCTGGCTTCTCAAGAGAGTGTTGAAGGGTGTTCAACGGTGCCATGGGACCGAGACAGTAAAGCCTAGATTGCCCATAACTATGCCAACTCTAAGGAAATTAGTCGATGCCTGTGATCACCTCCCCGTGTTGCCCGAGCATGACCGAGTTCTCCTAAAGTCTGCTGTGCTGTTGGCATTCTTTGGTTTCCTAAGGTGCTCCGAATTTACAGAGGGCCTTACAAGAGAGTGTATCAGATTTGAGTCGGGCAGCATGACCATCCTGCTAAAGAGATCAAAGACAGACCAATTTGGAAAGGGAGTCCACATTGTCATTGGACCGGCCGGTCGCCCTTACTGCCCGGTGTATGCTATGCTACGCTACCTGGCGATGATTGGCAGTCGAAACGCATCCACTCCTCTGTATGTACTTGCCAAGGGTGGGCCGTTATCCAGAGCTGTTTTCACCAGTACTGTGCGCTTGCTGCTTGAAAAGGCTGCGGTGCCAAACATCGAACTCTACTCGGGACACTCATTCCGAATTGGCGCAGCTACTACCGCTGCCATGGCAGGGATACCCGATTCGCTGATTCGTTCTGCCGGCAGGTGGCAGAGCGATGTGTGTCTACGCTATATGCGAATTCCAATGGAGACCAAGTCCAAGATCTCGGCTCAGCTTGCCTCAGTGAGTGACCTTATCTGATTCTTTGCACGGACAGTTTATGTTCCATCCCTGAAGTCCTAGCATAGGAATGTCACTGCTCGATAATTTCTTAATGCTGGGGGGTGGTTCGGGAATAGTGTTGCTGCTTTGTGGAGCTCTATCGCTCCTAACTGGTCACTTGCTTCGCTAGTTGCGGCTCTTCACGAGCCAGTTGTTGCCAATTGCATTGGCTTTGCCTTGCAACCCCATTGTGGCACAATGTGGGTTTATTGCGGCTCCTCGCGAGCCAGTTGCTGCCAGTGGCCTGGCATTGCTTTCCAGCTCTTCGAGCTTTTGCATTACAAGACCAGTTACTCGAAGCAGTACACTATCTCCAAAACAATTCCTTGTTGCCTTGGGCTGAGTATGAGTGTGTGAGGGATATGGTGCTAATGTCGCAGTAATGTAGTTAGTGTGTGTTAGCATCCACCGATCACACTGCCATGTTTGCATCTGTCGCGCAGCGCTGCATCAGTGCATTGCGCACTGCACTCACACTGCCAGCGCATAGATTTGGGCACGCTTAGCTTGACGTCACACAACTGCTTCCTTTGAACTTTTGCTCACTGCACTCACACTGCCAGCGCATGGATTCGGGCGCGCTTAGCCTGACGTCGTACAACTGCTTCCTTTGAACTTTCTCTTTCTTTCTTGCTGTTAGCTTCACTTCAAAGACGAGTCTAATTGGTGGTGACTTTTAGCTTGTGCCAGCATCAAACTTTCACCCTCCATCCCTCCCATCTTATCTTGCTAATGGTACTACGGAACATTTAGCTCTATCGCTCCTAACTGGTCACTTGCTTCGCTAGTTGCGGCTCTTCACGAGCCAGTTGTTGCCAATTGCATTGGATTTGCCTTGCAACCCCATTGTGGCACAATGTGGGTTTATTGCGGCTCCTCGCGAGCCAGTTGCTGCCAGTGGCCTGGCATTGCTTTCCAGCTCTTCGAGCTTTTGCATTACAAGACCAGTTACTCGAAGCAGCACACTATCTCCAAAACAATTCCTTGGTGCCTTGGGCTGAGTATGAGTGTGTGAGGGATATTGTTCAGGTGATTCTACTCTCTCATGCATTCAGTGTTATAATTACTATCCAGCTCTGTCCGACTTGTGTTCAGTTGCCTGCATGCTCCAGTTTGTGTTTTTCTAGGATCTGCTGTGTGCGTTTCATCTCTCTGTTATGTCTGTAGTGATCTTGTGTCTTGGTGCCTGAGGCGCGCTTGCTGTCACGCATTCATGTATTCATGCTCTGATGTCTAGACTTTCACTTTGCTGCGCGCGCGGCGTACGTGCGCGTGCGCTGCGTGCGTGTGCCGGCTCTTTTCCCGTGTATCTATGCATTATGTTGCTACACTACAGTTCCGGCTTATAGTTCCGTTTTGACTTTAGTTTTCTCAGCTGTTGCTGTTGTTGTGCTTTTAGTTGTTTTTCAAGTCAGATTCCTTTTTTCCTTCTCTGTTGTTGCTCATGATTATCAAGACTGTAAAAGCATGGAAGTAAGACAATAACTCCAGTGTGAGTTTATGAGCTATTGTTGGTAGTTTGGGTGCTTGCATCCAAACATCTGGTCCTTCGAGCCGGATCAGTGGATCCGAATCGGTTCGAGAGTTGTCATTTCGTAGATCTACCAGTGCAGTGATTAGAGAAATGGCGGAACCTAGAAAAAGTAGCAGGAGCACGAAGGGTGTTCCCCCAGTAAGGTTCAGAGAGCCTGAGGCAGAGCTAGACGATACGAAGAGTAGTGTCTCTTCCCTGACATCGTCCGCTTCCTCTACTGCTTCCAGGCGTCGCAGAGCGGAGTTGAAGGCGGCGGTGCAGCTAGCAAAGCTGGAGCAGGAGTTTGAAGTCCAGCAGCTCAAGCGACAGAAAAGAATCCTGCAGCTGGAGCTAGACGCCGAGTTGGCTTCCATTGAAGGAGACGAACTAGAGTCAGAGGGACGTCCGGAGGAGACGGAGCCGTCCACTGATGCGTCATTTCAGACCTGCGCTGAGAGCCTGGCGTTGTTTGCGGGGAAGATGGTGGCGTCTGATGATGAGACTGACGATGACGACCAGGCAGTCACGGAGCGAAGCGTCTCTGCTGGTCCTCCCGCTGCAGGTTTTGTAGCTCAAGCGTTCAAAACCGATGACCGGTTGAACGGGGAGCTCAAGTCTGAGACTCTCCAGAGCCGTGGCGTTTCTCGCCTTGATGGAGATGGCTCCACCGCAGACAAAGCGACCGAACAGCAGGACAGCGTTCCTGCTGAAACACAAGTGTCCACCCCTGTCGGTGTTGACAGGACGCCAGCTCCGGTCGCTGTAGGGCTTGACAAGCCTAGTGGTAGTAGTATGGAGATTACTCCAGTAGTACAAGGTCATTTGGGAAGATCGTGGCCTCAGGCAGCTTCAGATACAGCACGTGGAAAAGCTGACAGAGTGAGCAGCTGGGTACAGGGCGTTCAGAGTGCACCCTTCAGTGGTATCAGCCAACATCAGATCCAGCCACTGGAACTACCCAAGTTTGATGGTTCACAGAAGAACTACATCAGGTGGAGGCAGAAGTTTCTGAGGCTGGTGGACGACGACCACATGGTCTCAGAAGATTACAAGATGGGAAGCTCTAGAAGGTGGCACGGCAGATGACCTGATTGCGGATCTGCTGGATGGCCCTGGCGCATACAGCGCTGCGCTCAAGGAGCTAGATGAGTGGTATGGGAGTAATGACCGCGAGCTCGAGCGCCAACAGCAGGAACTTCTAGCACTTCCACGGATCACCTCAGAAAGGGACTCCGACAAGCTGCAGCAGTTGGCCGTCAGACTGCGGAATGTTCTGTTGAACATGTCAACTGCCAGTTTACCACCAGGCCGTGATCTTTACATCGCAATCACGCAGAAGCTTCCCCGCGGGATGTTGACGAGGTTTGTCGAGTCTCATGACGATTCTTTAACGAACGTGAAGACACTATCCACCTGGTTGATGAAGCGAGTGCACACCCTGCGTCAAGTTGATGCCAGGCTGACCGAGTCTGACCAAGATCAGAAGAAGCCTGCACTGTCCAAGCCACCGCAGCGTCCAGCTCAGTACCGACCATGGAACCCTAGGGGGGCGGAGCGATGGTATGCTGCCGGTCCCCCCAAGCAGAGTGCACAGTGCCTGAAGTGCAGCGGCAGTCACCCCCTGGAGCGGTGTCCTGCCTTTGAGAAGATGTCTGTCCCTGATCGCTGGCAGCTAGTCAAGAGCAGTAGTCTGTGCATCTGCTGTTTCCGGCCCGGGCACAGAGCGTACAAGTGTGACACCGGCAAGTGTACGGTCTGTCAGAAGACGCATCATGCTATGCTGCACATAGAGCAAAAAGGGAGCGCTTCCAACACACGCACCACCGCAGGAGCGTCCGCCAACGGCACGCCTACAAGCGAGAAGGTGACCTACCATGCCAGTGCAGACTCAGTCCTGCACCCGTCTAGCAGCACAACGTTCATCGATGATGGGATCTCATTCATGACTGTGCCAGTATTGCTGAAGAACGAGGACCGAGTGGTCGAGTGTACTGCTCTCTTCGACTCTGGGTCGACAGCCAGCTACATCCAGAAGGACGTTGCAGATCTTCTTGGCATCCAGCCAGCATCGCAACCACTGAAGGTCCAGACGCTAGGAGGGAACAGCGTCAGCACAGATGCAACCCAGTCGACAGTCACCATCTCCAGCATCGACGGGAGCTATGTTTCCTCATTGAACGCTTGGGTCTTGCCACAGGTAACTGGAGACTCCAACATCATCGAGTGGCACGCGCGCAAGAGTAGTTGGGACCACCTACGAGAGATCGACTTCCCAGTCTCCCATAGTAAGAAGATTGGTATCCTCATCGGCCTCAATGCTACGCCGCTCCACAAGGCTCTGGAGGAGAGATGTGGCCCACCCGGCAGTCCAGTGGCACGACTCACCCCGCTCGGTTGGGTGTGCTACGGCCCGACATCAGCTCAGGCTGACCCAGCTCGTGTGGCCACCCATTGTGCTGTCCGTCTACCGAGTGACAGCGTGGAGCAGGCGGACGATCGCTTGGACGACCTGGTGAAAGACTTATGGAATGTCGAGAGTGTCGGTCTCGGAGTCAGCCCAACGTACCGAACGCCAGCCGAACAGGAAGCAGAAGCCATGACGACCGCGACCTTGTCGTATAGCGGTGGGCGGTACTGTGTCGGCATCCCATGGCGCAGCGCGGATGGCCCGAAGGTGCGGAACAACCGGCCAATGGCAGAGCGCCGTCTCCGTAGCCAAGAAAGAAGTCTTGAACAGAAGCCGCACATCGCGGCAGAGTACAACCGCGTCCTTGTATCGCACATGGCAAAAGGGTACATTAGGCAAGTGCCAGCAGAAGAGGTAGCTGCGGATGGAGAAGATCAGTGGTTCGTTCCGCACTTCCCCATCGTTCGCCAAGACAAGGTCACCACCAAGGTGCGGGTGGTGTTCGACGCGGCCGTCTCTTGGAGTGGATGTAACCTCAACGAGGAGATGCACGCAGGCCCACCACTGCAGAGCGACCTTGTACACATCCTGCTACGGTTTTGTATGGAGCCAGTGGCAATCGTCGCCGACATCAGCGAGATGTTCCTTAAAGTTGGCCTCCGGCCAGACGACAGGAAGTACACCAGATTCCTGTGGCGAAAGGACAACAACAGCGAGCCCGAAGTCTTTGAGTTCAACAGACTGGTTTTCGGGATGAAGGCATCGCCCTACCTCGCCACCAGAGCAAACGGCGGAGGATTTCTCCAGCGGTGACCGAGATGACAGCATCGACATTCCAGCGCTGGTCCACAAGGCTTTCTACGTCGATGATCTTCTACACGCTACCCAGGACGAGTCCCAGGCAGTAGAGATTCAGCAGAAGTTGGACGCAACACTCAGCAAAGGCGGCTTCCACTTGCGCAAGTGGCACAGTAATTCAGCAGCCGTGCTCGACGCTATCCCACCAGCAGACAGAGCACCCCAAGCCCAGGTCATGTTAGAAGACGCGGCTTACAACGCACCGCCTGTTTCCAAGACTCTTGGAGTGACCTGGATGGCAGACAAGGGTCAGTTCACGTTTGTGTATAACGCGCCAGCCGAGGACTATGCCATCACGAAGAGATCGGTCCTGCGGAAGATGGCGACGATCTTTGACCCGCGCGGCCAGCTGCTACCGTTCACCATCAGAGCGCGGATCCTGTTTCAAGAGGCCTGTATTGCCGGCCATGGTTGGGATGACCCTCTCAGCACAACAGAGGTGAAGAAGTGGAAGACGTGGTTCGCGGAGCTACCGGACCTCACCTCAGTGTCAGTTGACCGTTGCTTCAAGCTTGCAGGAGCACTCCCACAACCATGTGCCACTGAGGTTCACACCTTCACGGACGCGTCCGATGCAGCGTTCGCTGCGGCATCGTATGTGCGAGTCACCTACCCAGACGGACAAGTGAAGGTCACGCTGTGCATGGCAAAGAGTCGTCCAACGCCAATCAAGAAGATGTCAATTCCGAAGCTCGAGTTGAAGGCAGCGGCCCTGGGCGTACGTTTGAGCACGGAGGTCGCCACAGCTCTTGACATCCCAGTAGCGCACCACTTCTTCTGGACGGACAACATGAATGTTCTGTTCTGGGTGCGTTCTTACAGTCGCAAGTTCGCCACAGACGTCGGTGTGAAGATAGCGGAGATCCAGACAGTGACCTCTGGTAAGCAGTGGCAGCATGTGCCCGGCAAGTCAAACCCAGCAGACCTCCCAACACGCGGAATGACAGCTTCAAGTCTCGCAGCGTGTGACGAGTGGTGGCAAGGCCCGAGTTTCTTGCAAGCGCCGCCGTCAGAATGGCCGAACCGTGACATCGTTGTGCCGACGAATTTGCCTGGAGAAACCAAGCGCCACCAAGCATCGTCCCTGCTAGCCACCGGTCCGAGCATTGACCGCCTCCAACCAGATCGATACAGTTCCTGGATTCGCCTGAAGCGTGTCACTGCGTGGTGCAGAAGGTTCTTTCGGCACGCCAGCAAAGGGAAATGCTGCAGGCAGGACACACCGCAGACTGGAGGATCGGCAGCGGTGGAAGGCACCATGGTGTCCCTCGAATACCAGCGTACGAGAAAACCGCAGAAGTTTCTCGTGCAGCCCCTCACAGTTACTGAACTGGAGTCAGCTGAAGATGTGTGGTTCGCTAAGGCTCAGCAAGACGAGTTCAATGAGACGATTGAAGCGTGTAGAAGTCAGCGGTCCATCCCGGCGTCAAGTCCACTGCTACGCCTACGACCGGTTCTGGATGACAGCAACCCTCAGCTACTGCGGATGGACGGCAGGTTGAGCACGGCACATCACCTTCCCAGCAGCCTCCGTAGGCCCGTCATTCTGCCAACGAAGCATCCGGTCACAGCCCTTGTAATCGCTCATGAGGATGCGGCTCACAATCACACTGCTGGCGTCAACCACCTGTTGTCGACCCTGAACTCGAAGTTCTGGATTGTACATGGCCCAGCGGCAGTGAAAAGGCACCGGAGCCAGTGTACGGCCTGCAAGAAGATTTGGGCAAAGCCTGCTCAACAGCTGATGGCACCACTACCCGACTTCCGCACCGAGGAGCCTTTCCGAGCTTTCAGTCGGGTGGGCGTGGATTACGCCGGACCCTTTCTGACGAAGCAAGGGAGAGGAAGAAGTCGAGCAAAGCGCTATCTCTGCTTGATGACGTGTCTTCAGAGCAGAGCAGTTCATCTTGAGATGGTGTATGGCTTGGACACGGAGAGCTTTCTGCTGGCATTCACCAGGTTCGCGAAGAGAAGAGGTGTACCGGATCTCGTCGTGTCCGACAATGGTACCAACTTTGTGTCAGCCGAGCGTGAGCTACGAGAAGCCATCGAAAGCCTCAAGAACAGCCAGATTGCCGCTACCATGGCCTGCAAAGGCGTGGAGTGGAGGTTCAATCCGCCACGCTCACCGCATCACGGCGGGGTCTTCGAAGCAATGGTCAAGTGTGCCAAGAGAGCGTTGGTCGGCATCTTGCACAATGCTGTGTGTTCTGATGAGGAGCTCCAGACTGCCTTCACCACTGTTGAGGCTCAGCTCAATCGTCGACCTCTAACGGCCCAGAGTGGAGATGGACAAGACCCGGAGCCGCTAACACCCTCGCACTTTCTAGCGGGATCGACGACCGTGATGACCGCGGTCGAGGAAGATGGCCAGGCGTACCACCTCAAAGCCTGGAGGGTGTTGCAGAGCTGTTTAGCCGCGGTCTGGAAGCGCTGGCTACAAGAGATGGTCCCAAAGTTGAACATACGTCAACGATGGCAGAAGAGCCTTCCCAACATCCGGATTGGAGACGTGGTGCTTGTCCTGGACGCGCACACTCCTCGCGGCCAGTGGCCCCTCGGGAGGATCGGAGCGATCTACCCAGGCACCGACGGAAGAACACGTGTTGTCGACGTGAAGGTGAAAGGGAAGCAATACCGCCGACCTATCACTGTGCTCATCCCGATAGATGCGGTGCGCACTCCCTGAGCAGAAGAGTTACGGCAGTCTGCTATAGAGAAGATTACGCTCTACTTCTTTGTTGCTTGTTCGTGAAGCTACAGACGATTAGTACATTGCGATTTAGAGTGTTTTCGTTCCCATTCTGCTTTTCCCGTGTATCTATGCATTATGTTGCTACACTACAGTTCCGGCTTATAGTTCCGTTTTGACTTTAGTTTTCTCAGCTGTTGCTGTTGTTGTGCTTTTAGTTGTTTTTCAAGTCAGATTCCTTTTTTCCTTCTCTGTTGTTGCTCATGATTATCAAGACTGTAAAAGCATGGAAGTAAGACAATAACTCCAGTGTGAGTTTATGAGCTATTGTTGGTAGTTTGGGTGCTTGCATCCAAACATCTATGGTGCTAAAAAAAGATTATTCAAACAGGAAAAACAAATTTACATGATAGTTCCACGTTGCATGATCTCATCGAATAGCCGCTTTGCTTCTTCTCTGTGGAGGTAAATTTCGGCTGCCAAGAATTCTCACGGCCAACTACCTCAGCGGGACTACCTGGCTTCAGCGGCCACTAGTATGGTGGATGCCGTAGAATCGTAGAATCCCGCGGATAAGCCCATGGGCTTATCTGTTTCACAAGGACATTTCGGTGGGCTTATACGAGAACATGGGCTTATACGCGGGCATGGGCTTATACGCCGACACCAATTTGTGCTATTGAAAAGTATCAAGGAAGTGAGAAGTACATTGCTGAAAACCACTGTGCAAACAAAAACAACCGATGAGTGTGCTGTAATGTACGAAAAAAACTATAATGTGCATGTACTACGTACATGTACATGTACATGGTACGGCCAAGAGTCCATAAGATATGGACTCCCGGTATGACCTACAAGGCCCGTGGGCTTGTACGATGAAGCTGTGTGATGTTCGAACAAACCCTGGGCTTATGCGCGGGCATGGGCATATACGCGGGTGGGTTTATCCGCGGGATTCTACGGTATGGAGAACAAGTTGCGCATGAAGTGTGCATTGAATTGACAGCAGCACAGACCGTTCCGGGGGCAATGCTGATGCTTCTCTGTTTGACTGGAGCTCATGAAGGACACTTAGAGAGCCCATTTACACGACAACGGTTGAAAAACGTTTATCAATCGTTTTCGAAACGCTTTTGCTGTTTACACGAAAACGATAATCGTGTACACTGCAACACGTTTTTCGGCGCGCAATGGTCACGTGCAATAAGTTGACCTGGCGCAGGCTGGCGGCGGCATGTTTTGAGTACAAGGCTCGTACTAGTAAAACGTTTTTGCCATTTACACGAGAACGAAATGAAACGAAAACGATTGAAAAACACTTTGAAGCCGTTTTCGTTTGATACATTTTTGAAACGTTTTTCAGCGTTTTCGTTTAAACGCTCTTATCAAAATCTGTGGAAGCGTATTCTTTTGAAAACGTTTTTCAATCGTTGTCGTGTAAACGAGGCCTTAGAGAACAAGTTTTGACTCCATACAAATGTTCGACATGAAGTTTATGCCAATGTGAGTGTTTATAAACCCTCCGGTTTAGGCCTTGACAGATTATGCTAGCATAATTTTTCGCATAATTCCTACCAAAATCGAATAATCGCATAATTCGAGGCAAATTGCATACGAATCGCATAAAATTGGAATAATCTGCCTGTTCGCATCAAATTCCATACAGTTGTACATGTTCTACAAGTACAAGTACAAGTAGATGTACCAGGAAGTCGTAGGTTTACGAGAAATTACGACTCCCTTGATAACATGTCCAGTCCACTACAATCAGTGACGGTCGTAGCTAGGTCGGACGGTGCGTTGACCCCGTTGAACTTTTCCTAGTACTACAGTACAACGCCCTCTACAAAAAATTCCCCTGGTATTTTGCACAGAACCATTATACATTGGCAGCATATGTGAGCATAATGCGGCATAATATGATAACTTTTCGCATAAAAATAGCATAATTCTGCAATTTTTTCAGCAATGCGAAAAGCATAATTTCACGAAAATATTAGCATAATCTGTCAAGGCCTACTCCATTTTCAGCCTGCGGTGCAAACAGTTACTGTAAATATACAAAATTTCGGCACTTCACGATTTTTGACATTTCGGCGGCGATTTATTTTCGGCGTGGGGTAGAGGGCATGGTATAGTGCGGCAGATGCTGTGAAAAATTTCATCGGCGTTTTAACTTAGGCGTTTTGGGTCGGTGCCGAATTTAGCCGAAATGAAATAGCTGCCGAAAATTTGTATATTTACAGTACCTCGCATATTCTACACTGATTCAGATTGTTTACGGAAACTCAAAGGCAGCGCCTTCGAACGTCCAAATGGAACTTGGACAATTGTACTATCACTTCTGTAGAATCACCATCAGGCCCGTTTCAATCATAGCATCATGGACGTGCAAGTTGTGCGCACATTTCAGCAAGGTGCGGTGGTGCATGCAGCTGCAAATAATTCATGCCGGTTTCACGGAACACTGTGGGTCATGATTGTACAAAACGGGTCTTCCCTGCCAAAAAAATAAACTTTATTATAGTGTGGTGAATCCAGTGAACTGGAATGCTTTATATGCTCGTAATACTGACTGTATCGGGTGACTTTCGAACTACAATAAAACCTGTAACTAAAGACCACCGTGACTAGCGACCAGCCTGGTACTACAGACAACTTCGCCAGGCACGGACGGTCTCACATTCATGGATGGTTGTGCGGTGCAGACCTCTAACTAAGGACCACCTGCCACTAAAGACCGCTTTCTCTGGCCCAAGTGATGGTCGTTAGTCACAGGTTTTACTCTATAATAATAATAATAATTATTATTATTATTATGTTTTAAAGGATCAGTCGGGGAAGTGAACTGCCTGAAAAGAGAAAAAAACGCCAGACCCACCAGGACTCGAACCTGGGACCCTGCTTGTCATGAGCAGTGCTCTAACCGCTGAGCTATGGGACCAGGCTGAACCCAGAAGGCGCTGACAAGTTTTTCACTCTAAAGGCAGTTCACAGCACGTGCCACACATACTGATGGCACTTGGGTCTTTTTCCCTCCCCCAGGGGACCAACCACGGTCAGTTTCTGGAAACTACCAGAGGTGAAAGAAAGTGATTAAATTTGGAAAAGATTGGGAGAACTTCAAATTCAAAGGATCAGTCGGGGAAGTGAACTGCCTGAAAAGAGAAACTACCAGAGGTGAAAGAAAGTGATTAAATTTGGAAATGATTGGGAGAACTTCAAATTCAAAGGATCAGTCGGGGAAGTGAACTGCCCGAGTGAAAAGAGAAAAATGAATTTGAAGTTCTCCCAATCCTTTCCAAATTTAATCACTTTCTTACACCTCTGGTAGTTTCCAGAAACTGACCGTGGTTGGTCCCCTGGGGGAGGGAAAAGACCCAAGTGCCATCAGTATGTGTGGCACGTGTTGTGAACTGCCTTTGGAGTGAAAAACTTGTCAGCGCCTTCTGGGTTCAGCCTGGTCCCATAGCTCAGTGGTTAGAGCATTGCTCATGACAAGCAGGGTCCCAGGTTCGAGTCCTGGTGGGTCTGGCGTTTTTTTCTCTTTTCAGGCAGTTCACTTCCCCGACTGATCCTTTGAATTTGAAGTTCTCCCAATTCTTTCCAAATTTAATCACTTTCTTTCACCTCTGGTAGTTTCCAGAAACTGACCGTGGTTGGTCCCCTGGGGGAGGGAAAAAGACCCAAGTGCCATCAGTATGTGTGGCACGTGTTGTGAACTGCCTTTGGAGTGAAAAAACTTGTCAGCGCCTTCTGGGTTCAGCCTGGTCCCATAGCTCAGTGGTTAGACTTAGAGCATTGCTCATGACAAGCAGGGTCCCAGGTTCGAGTCCTGGTGGGTCTGGCGTTTTTTTCTCTTTTCAGGCAGTTCACTTCCCCGACTGATCCTTTGAATTTGAAGTTCTCCCAATCCTTTCCAAATTATGTTTTAGTAAATTTTTACAGAAGTCTACCAAGCCTCAACTCCAAACAAACACAAACAAAAACAGAGCAGAAAGAGAACGGAAATGATATAAGGAAACTCACCAAAATTGAATGTCGTCCGCTGCGTTCCGACGCTACGTTATTCCTTCGAGATATCCCATAATCATGACAGAGTTATGTGCAGGTTGCAGGGAGTTGAAGAGATCGGTTTCTTCAGAGACTGCTTGCATATCGTGCATGTTCATTTATCTAGGTGCTGTTCGGTTTGGAAACATTAGCACCGCCGTACCACTCACACCTACTTCACCACTCGGATGGAGCTGTTGTACACGAACTAAGAGTCTACGCGCCGACCTTAGGTGTGACATTTCTACCTCATTGCCTTGCAGTTAGCAACCTGAAGCAGAACCTTTCCGCCATTTACGGTGCACGTGAGTTGCAACATGCGCATGCTATGGAGCAAAGGCGACATGCAACATGGTGTCACACTCAATGCACCTCCCGTCACGCCTTGACTCAAGGAAAGCTGATAAATCAGGCAACTCCCTATTTTCGCTACCACTAACTGAGACTCTCTATTATTTCCTCTGGCAGTTTCGGAAGGTAGAATCTTCTCACAACGGCAACATCCGATCGAGAAACTGACACATAAACTTTTCATTTGTCTTCGCCGAAAATCACGAGGCGAACCTGTACACCTCAGACCCGATGATCTAATGTCCCATGATGTAGACCATGGTAAACAGAGGAGTGCAGTGCTGGAATCAAGCATGGCAACTAATGTTACTTGGAAAGCCTCAACTAACCAACACTTTATTTGCTCAATATCTCTTCGCAGCTTTGGCGATCGGTCAAGCTTCGCACGATAGGGGACAATTTCACAAAGGTTGCACTTTGACCTCGAGCGGTAGGAGATGAAAATTGCTTATGAAAGTAATTAGTCGATATGATCGCGCAGAAAGCGGAGCTCGAGACTCAGTCAGGGATCAGTCATGGAGAGAGAGAGGTCACAAAGCTCTCTACAAGTACAAGCAGACTCGGAGAGGGGGAGATAGTCGGTGTGGGACGATGAAGAACGGGCCACATGTACTGGGAAGTGCTCAGGGCAACCATGCACCAGGAGATGGCATTTGTAGCACCAAGACTTGAACTTGTAAGTATGTTGAAGAGCTGCGCAAGTCCACTCGCGTACTCGCGTGTAGTTTTGGCAGCACCAGGCTCCTTTTACGGTCGCAGTATCCCTGAGAAGCTAGAAGTCAAACGCGACATTTGAGCAAATCACGACTCGACTGCTGAGGATCGAGGAACACGCCTACAAACCTAAGAAAAACGGTGAGTTCAAAGTTGCCTCTGCATGTACATCGTGTAGGACCAGATCCGAGCGTCCAACCCTGTAAAACGAATATGCCCCAGCTTGCAGTTGTCCTATTCGTCGTGTTATTTCTCCTTCTCTGCTCATTTTGTATTCTCATATTCTCATCCTGACTGTACAAAATGGAAGCCTTTGTAAGCCACTGTAGAAACCAAGGCGGCATTTTGGAAGATTTGAAGCAGGGAGTAGTACCATACATTCATATATTGTACTACGCCCTGATTTGAAGGACCTGAAACAGCAGATTAATGCACTTTCATAAACAATCATTTTCGGTCGATTTGTCGGAACAACATGTTAACTTAATCGGAGTGCTTCGGAAAAATCCGAATGAAACAAGGGACAGCCTTGATATCACCAAGACTACGTATACCGTAACACAACCCCATCCCAGTTGCGCACTCTGGGGAATTATGTACTCTTGATATTACGGATATCCTATACCCTGTCATCACGCCCGGACTCAGCCACACGGTGAGCTATCACTAGAGACATAGACAATGAGTGGAAAGCAACACATGTCACTTGGGGAGATCATAATAATCCCGCCAAAAAAGGGTTAAAAACGGTTTGTGGGAAAGAGTCAGTTTCATGAATATCTCCCGATGATTAGTTTTATTCTTTCAGAGGTTGGGCGTAATCTAGCTCTTTTTAATATCAAACTCACACACATCTCGGTGGATTGCCTCACTCAAGACCTTTCCAATGAGCTGTCATTTCGCAGCGTAAATCGGACAATCTGCTGCAGAGTTTAGTGGCATGGGTGCATGAAGCTGACCTAGGTGGGAAATTTGAGGGGGGTACTTGAACATCCAAAGCCCCCGGGTACACCACTGCAATATGTAGCCAGCAGACGGTTTTTGGCAGGGAGTCGTAAATACCGGTATTTTACGACTCCCTGGTTTTGGGTGGTGTGGTGTGTTGTGTTGTGAGCAGGGAGTCATAAAATACCGGTATTTTACGACTCCCTGGTTGTAACTTGTGAGCAGTGTGAAATGGCTACAATGGAGTCTCTGCATGTTCAGCCACTTTTGAAGCAGAGTTTAGAACGTCCACAAATACCGGTATATCTGAAAAGATGCGTGATCACTCTGTGGGCCTGTGGCTAGACGCAACACATTCTGTGAAGGTTCTGCACCGTTAGTCTATTCTCTGTGGCTGCAATAAAACCGGGTCATAAACGTGGCTATCGAATGTGTCCAAGTCAAAAGTAGTTGACATTACTGTGTAATACCATGACTGTATGATACATCGTAGCAGCACATGATGCAGAAGTTGTGGCGATGGTTAAATGCCGATCGGCATGCAGTACGCATAAGGCCTGGCGCATAACTGGGCACTAAGGGGCCATCCGGCATTAACGATAAATTTCACGGAACGAAAAAGTTTAGTTTTGACCCTCCCCACCCATCCACTCCCTTCACCGAAAAATATATTGACTTAACCGCTAGAATGGATTGATGTTTCAGCTATCGATATTTTTCAAAACGAAACTCTCCCCAACCCACCCACCCATAAACGAAGCTTTTTCTCTTCGTGAAAAAGATCGACAATTGCGGACGGCCCCTAAATCTGGGTAGAAAGTTCATCTTCTCTGGGATTCTATTTGTGTTTTTTATCTGCTGAAAAAGGCTAGATACCACACTCATAACACCAGCTTGCCAAACAGACCAAATACACAAACAGTAGAACTGATTGTAGATAAGGACTTTCTGCCTGCCTGGTGATCGGCACACGGAAAATATTATGCAAGTTCATCAGACCTGTAGATCTAGAGATAGGTTCTGTTTCAGTCAACTCGTCACTCAGTTCACACCAGCCAACACGGTTCAATCCAACAATGGGATTAATCAATACATGCAATAAGAATAACTACAAGGAAAACGGTTCGGGATAATAAATTAGGACACTCAGGATCTGGCCGCCATTCTCGGGCTCTCTCTCTTGATCTCCTCGACCTTGCGCCAGGATCCGTCAATATCTAGATCTACAATCACTACAACAAGTATCACGTGAGACCTACGTCACTGGTAGACTGCATGGTACTACCCAGCGCTAGGGATACGGCATGCCAAGTATGTGGCGAATGCGTACAGAAGGAACACAGTGCAGGTAGGTCTAGGATGCTTCTAGCATATCAGCAGATTACTGAAAGCGCATCAATGACAGAGACAAAATATAGATTACAACAAGAGCCATGCAACTATCAGCCATAGTTCAGTGGGACTACCACATTTCCTCCCTTCTTAGAAAAGACCAGCGGTCTACTGATAACGACTTGGCTTTCGAGTCGTACGCTGCGGACGGCCAGCAGCTGGCGGAACAGTACTAGGTGTTGCGGCCGTTGGACTGCCGGGAGCTGATGGAACTGTGGAATCTAGCGGAGTAGCTGTTGCTACTACCTCCGTCGGATCCACTTGCAGACGGTCAAGATGACGGCGGAAAGTCACTCCCTCTTCGGTCGTAATGACTGCATCATGTGGTGTTGCTGTGACGATGGTAGCTTTCTCAGTTGAGCCAGAGGGTTGCTTGACAAACACTGCTTGTCCAGGCACCAAAGTGCGGGATTTTGCTTGGTGAGCTGCGTCGAAAGTCACCTTGGATGCTGCCTTGTGCTGAGCATCGCGTTCACGCACTTCCTCGTCTATCTCGCCGTCATCTTCGGCAGTAGCCATGTTATCTACTGGCTGAAGCTGCCTGAGTGGAGTACGATAACCTCCTCGTAGTAGGAGATCTCCCGGCGGTTTGCCGGTAGTGGTGTTGATAGCTGATCGAACAGCTTTGAGCGCCACACGAAGAGCGTCGTCTGCTCGTGGCATGCCGGATTTCCGCATATGTTGCTTCAATGTCCGGTGGAGACGCTCAACAGGGTTCTGACGTGGTGTGTAAGGCACAGTGCGTTCGTGGCTGATGCCCCACGATTCAAGCTGGTTGCGGAACTCGTCGCTGCAGAACTGTGCACCGTTGTCGGAGATGACGTGCCGTGGCATGCCGAACAGCGTGAAGATCTGCTCCAGCGCCTTGATGATGTCCCTGGTCTTCTCAGCTGGTAAGCGGACAACTGCTGGATACCGACTGTACAAGTCCAGAAGGCTGAAGAAGGCGCTTTGCTGGTAATAAAACACATCAATAGCGACGGTGTGCCAGGCATGTGGAGGTAGGTCGCGTGGTTTCAGCGGTACTGGTCGTATAGCTGCTTCTGTCGCACATGGTGTACAGCTGGCTAGGAAATGTCGAGTTGCCGTGTTCCAACCGGGCCACCACACAGTCTCCTTGAGTTGAGCCAGTGTCCTGTCTCGACCAAGGTGTCCCTCGTGAGCCAGGTTCAGTACGTGTTGAGCTGCCGATGCTGGAATCACCACTCTTTCCCCTCTCAGAATGAGAAAGTCCGATGAGTTCGGAAAGGGCCACACGCTGAGTTCCGGACTAAGGGCTTGGTACGGTGCGAGCTCTGTCGCCGACGGCCATTTACCCGATCGCAGCGCATCTCGCACTGAGCACAGAGTGGAGTCACGCGCTGTTTCTCTGGCAATCAACTGGCGATGTGCTGAAACACCGTCTGCCACGGTGACAGCATGGACGAGAAGGAAACTCGGGTCAGCATCTTCAGCCGGCAGCCTGGACAATGCGTCAGCAATGTGATTCAACTTGCCGGGGCGATATTGCACGGTTAGGGTCAAGTCTTGCACTTTCAACACCAGGCGCTGTACTCGGAGACTAGCTGAGGCTAGCTTGTACGACGGCATAAATACGTGAACCAGTGGCTTGTGGTCAGTGATAATGGTCACAGGCATGCCGGTGATGAAGCTGCGGAAACGATTAGAGCCCCACGCGACCGCCAGTGCCTCTCGCTCGATGGTTGCATAGCGTGACTCTGCATCTGACAACTTTCTGCCTGCGTAATAGACAGGTCGCCACTCTTGACCATCTGTTTGCGACTGCTGTAGGAGTACTGCTCCAAGGCCATGGCCAGACGCGTCAACTTCGATGCGGGTCGGCAGCGTTGGGTCAAATAGCGCCAGAATAGGTGCGCAGATTGAGTTAGGTGCACTAGTAATCAGACTGCGTATCTTCTCAGCTGCGGTGTGGCAAGCCGATGTCCAATTCCACTCGCCAGACAATAGTGCTGTCATCGGAGCGACAACCGAGGCAATGTTAGGAATAAACTTTGCCACGTAGGTTGCTAAGCCCAGAAATGCTCGGAGTTCGGCCACATTGGTGGGATCCGACATCTGACTGAGTGACTGAACCTTCGATGGACCTGGCGAAATGCCCTTCGCCGAGACGTGATGTCCCAGAAACTCCAGCTCTGAGACCTGGAAGACGCACTTCTTGTCATTCAGGGTGACATTGAGGACTGCTGCCTTGCGTCGATCATGCTCTTCCAATGATGGAGCATAAATCAGAATGTCGTCTAGGTAGATGACTACCCCTTCACATCCTGCCAGAATTTGCTCCATCTTACGTTGAAATAATTCAGGGCCGCTGGACACGCCGAACGGTAGACGACAGAAACGGAAGTACCCCAAGGGTGAGGCGACCACGAAGGCGTGGCGACATTCAGGTGAGATCTCGAGCTGAGAATACCCGGACTTCAGGTCAAGCTTCGAGAACATCTGTGCGCCTGACAGTTGAGATAGAAGCTCATCAGCTGTTGGGAGTTGCACACCCGGTCGCCTTACCGCTGCGTTGACTTGTCGTAAATCTACGCACCAGCGCATAGTTTTGTCGGGTTTCGGTGTGGCTACCAGTGGCGAAACAAAGTCCTGAGCCGTTACTTCCTCCACCATCTCGACCACTCCTTGTTCTAGCCATGCATCTAGTTGTTGGCGTAGCGAGGTGAGCAGTGCCGGTGCTACCCGTCGAGATGACTGTTGTGACGGAGGGTGATCCGGATCGAGAGCGATTGTAATCGGGCCGCGCATAGCAGGGAGTGACGCTAGGCCCTCGGCACAGGCTGGGATTTCAACTGCTGAAATCGGCAATGCCAGAAGACCTAAACGGATGGAGGCCTGCTCTCCCAGTAATGCTGGCACAGTGCATTGTGCGTCATCGACTACAAAGATAGTCTCAGTCGTTTCGCGGCCCTGTTAGCTCAGGTTACCCTCAAACACGCCCACAGCTGTTATGCGTTGCGTCCCCACTGGCTGGAGTGGGCATGGCGGCGGTAACAGGACGTACCCCGATGGGAGTAATGACTTAGGGATGATGGAAACCATGCTGGCAGAGTCCACTCTTAGCGACAAGGTGTGTCGGCAGTCCAATGTTACCTGCCTCAGAGGTAGAGTGAAACCGGTCTTCCCTGCCTGTACCCCGAATGTTTCATAGGCCTCTGGTGGCTGGGCGGACTGTACGGCTGGTGATGCTGCAGCAGTTCGGAGTGACGAAACGGCTGGTGCTGATCGGTTGTGTTGCCTGGATGACGTGCTCTGCGACTGGGTCTGGGCACTGCGGTCCACTCGACCAGATGGCACGGCACACCGATGCAAAATGTCCCTTACGTCCACACTGGGCACAGAACATACGCGCTGCTGGGCAGTTCGGCTTGCCTGGAGCGTGCGTCTCTCCACAATACCCACAGCCTGATGCTGGCAATGGTGCATGTCCAGGTTGACGCGTAGCTGCATAGCTGACCTCTGGCACTGGTGCTTCTTTGGCACCCTCTTCAGCTAATACCACTGCCTGCGCCTTGGCTGCGGCGGAGCTCAAGTCCTGCGCATCGTGCTCCAAGACACTCTTTCGGGCACTGGCAGAGCTGAGCCCCCGTGCAAACAGGTGGACTCCCACAACTCCCAGTAGTTCCTCGGCAGTACGAGTGCTGGTCAGGTTGCAAACCCTCATGTCTTTTTGCACCCGCAGCCGAAAGGCCTGTATGGTCTCCCCAGGACGTTGCTCGACTGCAAACAATTCCGCCAAACGGGACGCTGCGCTCTGTTTCGAGCCGAAATATTCTTGGAACAATTTGATAAGATCGTTGTAGGGATTAGTTGCCGTAGTTGGCACTGTCGGGTAGCTCTGCCATAAGTAGTGACTTGCTGACTCGCCTAAATTGGCAGCTGCTGCCAAATACTGCTTCGCCTGATCCTTCACTTCGTGGAGTGCAAAGCCAATCTCCAACTGACTACGCCAAGTAAGGAAATGGTCGTTTCCCAGCTCGTGGTCCAGGTCAAGGCGGACGCCGACTTTTACTTTTTCTGCCATTTCCCACGTGCGTGGTGGAAACTACAAACTTCAAGTTCAACGAGTGACTTACTAAGAAAAGAATCCTGTTCACTGCGCCAATGTTTCAGTCAACTCGTCACTCAGTTCACACCAGCCAACACGGTTCAATCCAACAATGGGATTAATCAATACATGCAATAAGAATAAATACAAGGAAAACGGTTCGGGATAATAAAGGGTCTGGCCGCCATTCTCGGGCTCTCTCTCTTGATCTCCTCGACCTTGCGCCAGGATCCGTCAATATCTAGATCTACAATCACTACAACAAGTATCACGTGAGACCTACGTCACTGGTAGACTGCATGGTACTACCCAGCGCTAGGGATAGGGCATGCCAAGTATGTGGCGAATGCGTACAGAAGGAACACAGTGCAGGTAGGTCTAGGATGCTTCTAGCATACTAGTATCAGCAGATTACTGAAAGCGCATCAATGACAGAGACAAAACATACATTACAACAAGAGTCATGCAACTATCAGCCATAGTTCAGTGGGACTACCACAGCAGTCACCCAGTTTCGGTGGAAGTGCGCGAGTTCGATTGGGAATAAAGGAGGAAGGGAGCGTCTCAGCTTCCTCGGACCAAGACCATTCGACTCACCACCCCGAAGACTACAACTGGTGAAACTTTGATTTTAGGGTATACTTCCCCTTTAACGCAGCTCTAATAGGGTGATGGCGTTCCGACGGATGCGGACAACTCTAACTGTGTCCCAAGCAAACAGTGAAATCTCGAACGAGGCACGGAGTTAAAGGGGAAGTATACCCTAAAATCAATGTTTCACCAGTCGTTGTCTTCGGGGTGCTGAGTCGAATGGTCTTGGTCCGAGGAAGCTGAGACGCTCCCTTCCTCCTATATTCCCAATTGAAGTCGCGCACTTCCAACGAAACTGGGTGACTGCGCACTACGAGATGGGGATTTGTATGCAAAAGTCACTAAAAGCGCCGTTTCGTTCTTATAAAAGCACGGATGACCGCTATTGGTCCATATGTTGTAGTCTTTTGGACGCTGAGTCGACTGGTTTTGGTCCGAAAAGGCTGCGATGCAGCGTTCGGCCCTTATTCCCAATCGAACACGGGTGAGTAAGCGGTCACGTGCTCACGCATACACCAGTCACCTGGCCACCGTGCCTGCAGGCTACAACCTTTACAGCGTTCCTGTCACTCGAGTTGAACCTTTGAGTTGAACCTTGGTGTGAAAGCTGAAAGAATGTTACCTAAGGCTATTGCTTCCCTCCTCTGTACTAGAGAAGACGGGTGAACTCAGCTCAGCACCCTCGCTAGGATTCGCTTCAACTGCACTTTCAGATGCACTTGCTTCTTCTGCCAAGAAGTAGGGATTCACTAGCCAGAAAAAGCCTCTTTATAGCTGTGTGGTGTAGACCAGGCTGAATAGTGGTGGTCAATTCTTCAGCCTTGCAAGCTGTAGAATGGTACAATCCCAGCACAAGTTGCAATAGCTTCTGCTGTAGCATTGGTATCATCGCCTCTGGCGATGGTCAAACGTGTGTGTGTGTATGTGTGTGTGTGCGTGCGCATGTGTGTGTGTGTGTTTGTCTGCATGTACGTACGTACATACGTATGTATCTGATAGGTTCGGATAGCGGAAATGACGGCGCAGCAGCGGCAGGTACGTTGGGAACACGAGGACGATGTGGCGGAGTGTCGCGCATGCAGCAAGAAATTCACCACCGGTGTCAAGAAGGTGAGAGTTCAAGAACCGGTCTGATTTGTGTGCGGATGTGTGTGTGTGTGTGGGGGGGGGGGGGGAGGGTTGTGTGTGTGTGTGGGGGGGGGGGGGGGTGTTCTGTCTAGACAAAGCTTTGTAGATTTGACTTTCTGACTATTCGATACCTCAGCCGAGATTGTCATGACGAGCATGGCGAGATAGATGCAGCCCCATGCTGGTCCAGACAATCTCGGCTGAGGTATCGAACAGTGGAGGTGGCACGTCAGCAAGCTGGAGAAGAGAATTCTAAAATGCGTGTGTGTGTGTGTGCGTGCGCGCGCGTGTGTAGGTGTGAGGGGGGGGGGGGGTAGGTATGTGTGGGTGGCTGGACGTCACTGGACGGTTAACAAAACATCACTAATGTCTGCGTTGCCATTGCATCTGTTATGCACATGTTCATGTTTGAACTCGGATGGAGAGCCAAGGATTATTTATAAAAAGGAGTGGAGTGCGCATCCAAGATGTGCTGGAGCTGTTAGCCAGTTAATTGTAGAACGACAGTACCGTCGGTCGGTGTCGTGCAATGTTATCGCATGAGCTGATTGTTCAGTAACTGGATGTGTTGGTGGACAATACTGCAAACGCCCTACATATAACGAAGTGCTAACTCTAACGAGTTCACGAGGAGAAATTTGTCGTTAAAATAGAAATCGTTTATACAGAAATCGATACATATACTGTCCTATTGAGCGTTGAGAACGAGTGAGAATCGTTACCTTTGGTACACGTAAACTAGTCAATTTTGGGAAATCGTTATATATGCGCCTGGTTAGAATAATGGCTTTTACAGTATGGTGTAACTTGTAGTTTCTTTGTCCTTTTTACTTTGTATGTTCATGTTGTTGTATGTTCATGTTGTTGTGTGTTCATGTTGTTGTATGTTGTAGCATCACTGTCGCCAATGTGGCAAGATCTTCTGTGCCGAGTGCTCGTCTAAAAGTGTCCAGACGTCCAGCGGTACTCGACCCCTGCGCGTCTGTTCACATTGCCATGCTCTCATTACCTCCGAGTCACCCGTTCTACTGCTGTCCGAGACGAACAGTGCTGCTGCTGCAGCGTCACAACCTGCTGTTGTTGCTGCTGATGGTGCAGGTGCTGATGGTGATGGTGGTGCGCTGGCGGCGGGAGGGACGAGTACCAGTAGTTCTGCCTCAGTGGTTAGTGATAACGCGTCCAGCTAAAGGTCTGTGTGCGTGTGTGTGCGCACATGCGTGTGTACTCGTATGTGTGCACTTTCGCGCATGTACAAGGGGTTGCATGCGATAAGGCATGGTCTCCATGCCATGGTACTTATACACCCCCCCCCCCCTGCCTTTCTCTCTCTCTCTCTCTCTCTCTCTCTCTCTCTCTCTCTCTCTCTTTACCTCCATTCCAACACCGTTATCCTCGTTTCTACTCGTAAAGCGCTCATGTAACCCCGGACTACTAACCCGCACTCTTCTCTTACCTGTATTGTTTGCATGTGCCAGAGATTTTTATACGCGTATCTTGTTTTTATTATACCAGCACTGCTGTTCTGCGCATGGCAATATCGGACCGTTGCTCGTCCCCACGTGTATATCAAATTTTCCAGAGTATATGTCCTACTGTGTTTTGTGCATTGGGACCATCTGCTGTGCCGCTGCATCAACTGACAAATATGGTTCAACTGCTGTTGCCACATTGTACTGCTACTAACCCGGATTTGGGGCTTTTCAACCAGAGATGTTCCGCTGTAAGTTTTATTTTATTTTAGCTGCATTCTTTCCTGCGCTGACTCCTCCGTCAACTCTTCCGACTGTGCATTGTGAAGGTTTTTTTCTCTCCGATATTCTTTTACCGACCAATGCCACAGTCTCTCTCTCTCTCTCTCTCTCTCTCTCTCTCTCTCTCTCTCTCTCTCTCTCTCTTCTCTTCTCTTTTCTTGCTTGTCTTGCCGAGTTTGGCGAGCTGGTAGTAGCTGGTTTGCTGCCGTACTGCTAAACATGTAGGCTGCGTTATTTACTCGCTCTTTATCAACACACGCGCTCTGTGCTGCCGTGCATGTGCGCAGGCCTGTCGTCCTCTCTCTCTCTCTCTCTCTCTCTCTCTCTCTCTCTCTCTCTCTCTCTCTCTCTCTCTCTCTCCCTCCCTCCCTCCCTCCCTCCCTCCCTCTCTCTCTCTCTCTCTCTCTCTCTCTCTCTCTCTCTCTCTCTCTCTCTTTTCTTGCGTTCACGCACGCATGTGCGCACGCACACGCGCACACACACACACACACACACACACACACACACACACACACACTACTACTATGTACAACTGCCACAAAATGGCCACGTCGCTCCCAGAAGCGGGAGACAACAGCGAGAAAAAAGAAACAAGGAGAATAAATGAGGTGAAAGGGGACCGTTCTACACATAGCTAGTGTTTCTGTCTTCGGTGGCGGGTGAGGTCCTGCGGGCGGGAGAATCGTTCGTTACATAGGCTGCATTGACACACACACACACACACACACACACACACACACACACACACACACACACACACACACACACCACAGTGTGTACACCACCCAAGGAAAATGCCATGCGACATCATCATCATCATCATCATCATCATTTTGGAACAGCCCCTTGTACAGGCAAGCAAAACGCAATACATCAATATTCAATTAGAATGAAAAGAGAGGAAAATGAACACAAAGTGCACTGGGACTCAATATGAAAAGGAACGCAAAGTGCAGTGGAACACAATGGGCATGGGGCCACCAATCAGACAAGACTGCATAGAGAAAATGACCAAAACCCAAACAAACAGGAACAATAATATGGAATAAAAGAACAAACATAAAAAATCCAATACACCACACCACCACATTGCGCTGACGGTGATGGTGATGTGAGTGCAGAGTTTGGATCAGCCAAGAGCGCAATGTGGTGGTGTGGTGTATTTGATTCCATAATGGCGGGGTCGTCGCTACTTCTTCTAAACATAAAAAAACAACAGCAACCGTACACATCAACATACTCTATATTTAAAGGGTATGACATCATCATCATCATCATCATGACTGTATGACCATCCACACATGGATAGAAGCTGGCACTACTGTACAAGTACAAATTTTCGTTTGGAATTAACTTTTAAGTTTGTTCCACACGTAAGTAATAATATAATACTGTTTTTTCTGCACGTTCGGGGTGACAGACCTCGACCAAAAACGAAATTATTTAGTGCGTATTATAAACAAGCCTGCTGCTGGAGTGATCTAACAAAAGATTTCGTGAACGAAAATTTGTACTTTCTACAGTACATTGTAGAGCCCAGGGAGTCGTAAAATACCGGTATTTTACGACTCCCTGGTAGAGCCTGACCGCGCGCGATCATGTGTACGGTGTGTGTGTGCATGCCTATGCTACTCGAGTACATACTACAGACTGTGCTGGCCAAAGAAATCCAACCTCATGAATAGAAATAGCTACTCACACTGTGTACTGGTCTGCGCAGTATATCGCGTTGCTACTTTAGTCATGAGGGTGGATTTCTTTGGCCAGCATTGCGGTATGCGTCGCACACCACACACGCACGTGCATGCACGCCCACCACACAAACACACACACACGCACAAACCATCGCACAAGAACTGCACTGAAGCAGAAACGAGGACTGTTGGCTGACGGACGAGAATAGAAAGGATCAGTTTCTTATGAGACGTGAGAGAACGATCAGATATTTGTTCGTGGACCTGATCGTAGAAACAGTGCTCATAAAATAAGGGTCTTTTCGATAATTTTGCCATTTCCATTTTATAACCGCAATCAATAAAACTAGCTGAACCGACATTTGTGTACTTTATTCATGCAATGTAAAAACGGTGGAGACGATGTGCTTATCAAATTATTGTCTCCTCGCCGTGTGTTGAAATATTTCCATTTTAACTCCGGAGAATCTTGTTACTGGCCTAAGACTAAGAGAGAAAGGAAAATAGGAGCGGGGAGACACAATGCACGTACTCTATGTACATCATCAACAAGGGAAATTTCATAATACGATCCGGATTTGAAGGAGAAAGGGAGAAATCGATTGAAAACGACAGTGAACCGGTACGCGGTGATCAATAGATAAATTAAAATTTATTTTATGTGTCCAGTTTTTTTTTCTGAAAAAAACCTCCTAATTCAAAGACCAAATATGGCGTCCGAGATAGGCTCTAAGCAATGCTGAGAAGGGAACACATGCTATGGATGTCGCATGGCATGAGAATACTAGTAGGGATGTCACGTGGCACGAGAAAGCAAACACCTCCAAGTTATACACAACAGTCGGACCATAGAAAACAACGCAATACAAACAAACAAGACAAGTGCACATGAATTGGTGTATGTACAAGGCTGCATCACGGCTGAACACTGCCAGCTCGATCGACACAGCACTAGTCGTCACGACAACAAAACGCAAATGACATTGGCCCTGGGCAGAAAGCACGCTGTAATTTTCTCAACTGCGGGGAAATTTAGAACGTATGCACAAACGGTACGACCTCGGGATAGGATCGGCCAGGTTACAGACCAATTACTAAACAATACCACACGCATACGTGTGTGTGTTGTGCGTTGTTGTTGTTGGTGGCGGTGTTGTCGTCTGTGTGTGTACGTGTGCGGGGAGGAAATAAACAGGGTGCATGTGCAACACTTCCGGTGTGCATGGTTACGACAGCTAGATGCACCAGCTACTACGGCAACTCGCTAACTGGGTGTACGGAAAACTAGAATTTACAAACATCGCCACTACGCATAGCTGCCATGCACCAAAGAACAACGGGAAACTAACCGTCTGGCATGCAGAGAACACACCAGGAGACAGCAGTGGCTGTAGGGCGGTGAGGTGTAGGAGGAAAGGTTGCCCTGGGTTGCACCATTCACTTATCTTCTTGCAGCAGGTCAACTTCTACTCACCCTCAGTGCAGTCACGACCGGGGAGTAGTAAAATACCGGTATATTTCTACTCCCTGGCCACTGCATATCTTGCTTGAAGCCGATAGTGCCAGGTTGTCGAGATGGCACACACACCCGTACACCCGGCCGGCGTTGGGAGTTCAGTGAAGGCCGTTCTTGCGATCCACGGGCACCGTACGTTGCCGTGTCTCCTGGTCTGCAGCGCCACCACCGCTGACGGCCGGCGGCTGTCCGTTGGGACGTTGCTTGGTGACAACTGGCTCGTCCTCGTTTTCGTCAAGCACGCCGTCTCCCTCGTCGTCGCTGCGGCTGTCCCCACCGACCTGTCCCTCGCGGAACGCCCTCGTCACCACTTGTATGATCATGTACGACCAGAAGATGTGAAGGAAGAAGAGTGTGATGAGCAACGCCAGGAACGCGTACTTGAACGGCCATGGGCCCATTGCCTGCTCGCTCTCCACCTGTACGTTGTACACACACACGTATGCACACACATTTACACGCGCACGCACGCACGCAGACATGCATGGATACACACACAAGTCTCCCTCGATTTAGGCCTGTGGAGAATCCATAAATACAAAATACAAGTGAAACAACACACATGCAGTTGACAGAGAGAGTGTGTGTGGTGTGTGTGGTGTGTGTGTGTGTGTGTGTGTGTGTGTGTGTGTGTGTGTGTTTCGAGGTCCCGGTGTGTACAGCCTGTCAGCGTACTTTCAAGTCTACTGCTGGCCTCAAGCGCCATCGCTGTGGACCCCGCCCGAAGCGCCCTACAGTGACTGATCGCCAGCACTTTGAACATCGTTGCCGAGTCTGTAATCAACGCCAGTTTCGGAGGCGACAAGACCTGGAGCGCCATTGGAAGCACTGCCTACCTCTCCCCTAACCTCTCTGACAGTACCTCCCTTCTGGGAGCGGCGTGGCCATTTCTGGCAGCTGTCAATAGTAGTAGTAGTAGTAGTAGTAGTAGTAGTAGTAGTAGTAGTAGTAGTAGTAGTAGTAGTAGTAGTGTGTGTGTGTGTGTGTGTGTGTGTGTGTGTGTGTGTGTGTGTGTGTGTGTGTGTGTGTGTGTGTGTGTGTGTGTGTGTGTGTGTGAGTGTGTTCATGGACAGGTGGTGGAAAATGTTTCCTCCTTCGTTTATCTGGGTTCTGTCATCACTCCGGATGCGCGTTCTGCAGGAGACGTTTCGAGGCGTTTGTCACTCGCCTCGCGTGCCTTTGGATCGCTCCAGGATGTATTTGCTCATCGTGATCTTTCACTCCATGTGAAGCGCCGATTGTATAACGCCTGTGTGATGACAGTGTTACTGTACGCTTCGGAGTGCTGGTGCCCTTTGCAGGGTGACCTCCGGCGCCTCGATAGCTTCCACCACCAATGCATCCGTAGCATCTTGTGTGTTTTGCGAACACAACAGTGGGAGGAACGCATCACCAATGAGCAGCTCCGAGAGATGTGGGGTGATCCATCGCTATTGGCCTCCCGGCTTCGGAAGCGGAGGCTTGAATGGCTTGGCCATGTGGCCCGCATGGCGGATTTTCGTGTGCCCAAGCAGCTGTTGTTTGGTTTCCTACCGTCGCCTCGGCCTGCGTGTGGTCCCCGTCGTCGCTGGAGGGATGTGATTTCGGCTGATCTTCGGCACATCGGCATTGGACATCTGGCTTGGTATGGGATTGCTCAGGATCGGTCTGCCTGGCGGGTGTTTGCCGTTGGGCCGAGCCTCGGCGGTCCTTCCCATGACCAATCTCTACGGGTGGACTGTCTTATCTGCCACCGTTCGTTTCGTCGGCCAGGTGACAAAGCAAGACACAAGTGTAGCGCAGAGCGAAGTCTCCCCATCCAGGATCAGCGTGGCACTGTGCAGTGTGGTACATGCAGGAGGTGGTTTCACTCTCGTGGTGGCTTGCGTGTACATCATTGTTTGCCCCTGGAACTATCGGAAGCGTCTGCGCCGGCATCACCTATTCCGCTCAACGTCCCAGCTTCTCTCTTGTGTGTGACACGCAATCGGCAATTCAAGTCAGTGTCTGGTTTCAGATGTCACAAGTGCGACCGTGGCCATCGAGCAACCGAGTCTGATAGAGCGCCGTATGGTATTCGCTGTTCTCGCTGCAACCGTCAGTTCCGTCGACAGAGTGACCTGAGTCGTCATCTCCGTTTCTGCTCCTGACAATGACTCTGGCTCCTTTTGGAGTGGTGTGGCCCTTGTGGCAACCAAGCTACAGTAGTAGTAGTAGTGTGTGTGTGTGTGTGTGTGTGTGTGTGTGTGTGTGTGTGTGTATGTGTGCGCACACGTATGTACATGCGAACATGCTTGCAAGCACACAAACGTACGCATAAACAAATACACAAACACACACACACACGCACACGCACACCTTGGTCCTTGGTAACACTGCCATCAAATGGTCACGTGTCCCCTGTGCACGGGGTCGACAGCACTGAGTTCAGCATTGGATCCAGAAACGCCGCTCTACTTCCTGGACAGGAAATTAGCACAGCTATGCAGGTCGAAACCACGGGATGACTTGCAGCAGCGACTGCAGCCGAGACAATGCGCTCTGCAGCAGGGCAGGGCAACCCGCTGTTACCGGACACGCACACACGCACACACACACACGCACGCACGCACGCACGCACACACACACACACACACACAAACACACACAGAAATCCCAAAACTGCTAGATGTACTTACCCAGACGGAGTAGATGAGGAAGCGAGGATAGACATACAGACGGGTGATCCAGAAACTGATGGCAAAGATGACGAAGCACACCTCAACGGCAATCTGCGCCCACGTCCGACCACCGTCACTTCTGGCTTTGACTCGTGTGTACCCTAGAGCCTGTATGAATGCAACACACAGCCATGCAACACACAGCCATGCAACACACAGCCATGCAACACACAGCCATGCAACACACAGCCATGCAACACACAGTCATGCAGAATACGTACATGTACAGCAGCAGACTGGGATTGAGATGCTGCACAACGTGACCCGGCACACCGTGATCGAGTACTTCTTGGAGCAATCACTTTTTACAGATATGTACATGGGAGACTCAGTGGAGGGCGTTCAGGTTGGTTGGAACTCTGCGTTTCATGCCGCTAGGCAATCATCAGACAACTGACATCAAGAGTAGATAAACAAGAGTGTGCAACTCGCGGATGGGTTGGCCGACGGCGGAATTTTTGTTGACGTTATCTTTTCGAAGACGCACGCGCTGCGAGTCTTTTGGAAAGTTTTCCCTCGTGCACTTGGCCAGGCTTTACACTACAAGGTCGGTGCCCAGCACGTGTGCTCCCACACTGCTCTGCGGCAAGATGCGCGTTTCTCTGAGAAAAGGTGACGTCAACAAAAAATTCCGCCGTGGGCGGGGGTATATGCAGATTGTGCAGGAGAGATCCGGAGTTGCACACTCTTGTTGACATGTATAGCAGCAAATGTTGGGATACACAATGGGCAAAATGTTGGGATGACCGTTTGGATGAGCGGAGCATGTATACGCACACTGCCCCGTGCGATGCATTCATTGACTGCTGATTGGCTGCTGGAGTTGGAAGCAACATGGCTGTCTGTTCTTGTCGTACGCTAGCCTGTCAGATCTACACTCACATGACCAGTGTGCTTGCTCAATGCCCTGGTGCATGGTGACTGTGACAGCTACAGTCGCGCTCGGTGAAATCCGACCCAATGTGCAAAACTGGCACCCTGGACAAGTTTCGATTACATCATAGTATTTGCGCATGTGTACGTCCAGCCGCAGTCGTACCACTTCGGGGGCGTCCAGGGCCCTGTAAGTCGACGGTGCCAAATATGCCCCCTCACGGCTGTTTCGCAGTGGCCACTCGTCAAGATGGCGGCAAATCTGCGAGTACAAACATTTCGACTTTGCCTATGTGCGCGGCGGATGCGAATCTCGCACGTGCAGATTCAGGCATGCAAAATCTAGCCTTCTAGCAGTTCTGGAGGTAGCAAGTGTGTAGGCACGACCTTTTCTGAGAGAGACTGTGGCTCTTTTCATCCCAACATTTTACTCGCCACGCTCTCCCTCCCAGCTTGTTGATACGAGTATCTGCTACCGAGTAGAAGTCTCCATTTTCACAGTAGGCCAGGCAAAATCGCAACGTTGAAATACATTGCTCTCTTGGTTATTTGGTCCTTTGAGGTGTTGATGTGGTCGTTGTGTACAACTCAAAGTGACAAACTTGAGACCCCCACGCCACAAAGTTTCGTTTGGCTGTTCAATGAAAGGACGTATGGAAGCAGGGATAAAAACTATAGTGGCTGCCGGCAAAACTCCTAGTAATGTAAGAAACGGGGGTGTGACTTTGGTAATTCCAAGGAGAATGTATGCACAGCCATTCCACAACGAAGACAAAACTACGACCTCAAAAACACTCCGATTTTCAAACAAACGACGCAGAAAAGAAGACGTGGACGCAGTGTTCCCGTGTGGTCTTCAAAACACCTAATTTTACTTCGATAGCGGCTGGTTCAGGGCAAATTCAGGCCCAAATCGACAGCGTTTTACCGTTAAATTTCTCCCAAAACACGAGGAAATGTACGGTAGATCCAAATGCGTACGCATTTGGCGTACGAGGACGACAGGCCAGAGTTCATGCACTGCAAACACCCGTGCCCTGGGTCGGATTTCATCAAGCGCGACTGCAGTACTGTAGCCTGTGGAAGGGGCTGGTGTTGTTGCTGTTTGCACCACGGGGCTGTCGGAACCCGGTCCAGTTGGCATGGTTGTCACCGGACCACCAAAACTGGCCCGGGTCACCCCCTGGGATTCGTCTTAATCCGGGGAGAAAAATTCTGGTTCATGCATACAATCATTCACCCATGGGTTGTTACCGCACCAACCCTGGCTCAGGTCCCCTCCCCCCCCCCCCCCCCCGGATTCGTCTATATCCGGGGAGAAAAATTCTGGGTATCATCGATCATGCATACATGCATCCATGCATGCAGCGTCCCCGGTGTGTGCACCGCTCGCAGAGCGCACTGAGACAGTAACTGGTCAGCAATCGGCAGCGGCAATGACCCTCGGCAGATTGAAGGACACAGGAGACGACAAGGACCTTTAGCCCGCATTCACACTAATTGAAAAAGTACGTTATAGACCATTTTTCAGGCCATTCTCCTTGGCAACCTGGGTAATTTGGCGCGAAAATATAAAAGTTACCTGAAAGGTTTCCGCAACTCTGGTACCCCTGTACAAGGCAACTTTTTTTCTTTCAAGCAGAAGTCGACAGCAGGAAACTGTATATTTCTTGCAGAGTATCTTCCAATACGCTGAAGGATCTGTTCACCGATGATCTAGAGTGTCGGCTCATTGAGCTCTGGCCAGTCTGGGGCGAATACCAGCGGACGAACAGTGGTACCATGCTGAAGCGATCTGTCGCAGAGCGTCAGATCGCATCCAAACTCAATGATTATGTCCAGCACCTCGGCAGCAAGGATGTCGTGTTCACGGCGCCGAGTGTGCACAGCAAGGTGGACAACTTGAAAACAAAGGCCCGAGATCACTACAAGAGATATAGGAAAAAACGGAAACCGATTCTCCTTTGGGCAACCCTGGCCAAGATTCTGCCTACGACTTGCAGACTGCTTTTGCCACATGGATAAATTTCAAGTTGTGGCACAGCACGTTCAAGTGACACACTCGTTATGACTTCTGGTAGGAAGTCAAACGTGTGCAAGAGGCCCTGGACGTGTAGATATGCCAGCCCTGCCCAGATGGAAACGGCGTCCAGGTCGCCTGGCTGATGACGGAGAAGGAGAGGCCTACAAGTACTTCCCGTCCTCAGCCATGGATCTGTACCGGCAGCTGTACTTTGAAGCCATGGATCTGATAATGTCATGCATACGAGATCACTGTAACCAGAAAGGGTACCAGGCGTAAAGTACCTTCGAAGGGCTTTTGTTGAATGCAGCGACTGGAAAGCCATTCGATGATGAGCTGAGTAAAGTTGGTGGGCTCTACAAAGATGATTTTGATGTTCCAAGGTTTCAAGATCAACTGTCCTTGCTGCGAAGTCCGTTCGCTCGCGGTAGTGAAACTCCTATCCTTGAGTCATTGTGCAAGTTCTTCAAGGAACGATCTGAAGCAAAGGAGGTGTTGTCTGAAGTCTGCATGCTCCTGAAGTTGGTGTTGGTCATGGCAGCTACAAATGCTACCAGCGGATTTTGCAAAAACTCCGGGGGGGGAGGAGGAGGAGGAGGAGGAGGAGGAGGAGGAGGAGGAGGAGGAGGAGGAGGAGGAGGAGGAGGAGGAGGAGGAGGAGGAGGAGGAGGATAGCCCCCGGACCCCACTCGTACCGGACCAACTGCGCCCGCCTTTTGGCGGGCCTGGTCCGTCACTTTATCCTGGCTTCTGTGTTTATGTCCTGTCTGACCCAGTGACGGTCACCACTGATTTACGAATACACTGGAGGATGTACCCAGTGTGCTGACAGTGCTCAACACCGCGGACGCCATTTCCTCTGGTGAGGCTCTGAGAAGCCGAAACCGGTCAGGTAAAAAAAATGAATCAGGTGCTTTGTTGTGTCGGGGTTTAGTCCTTCCCAGCACCGAACAACCAGGGCAAGCAGGGCAAGCAGGGGTAAATTGTGTGAGTTCATGCATGAAATTCAGAGTAGTGACAAATTAGTCTTGCTTGCCCGCCTTGTTGTCCTGTGTAGTATAGTGATGTATGCACATGCTGTTCCTGCCTGGCCACCTTTCCTGGCCACCTTTCCTGGCCACTGTCACCTACTTATGGTATGGGCAGTCTATTTTCTGGCAACCCAGCACCATAGCTGTGTGACATGTTTTTTTCATATAAGGAGGCAGACATGCCTGTTTGTTGTACGACTTTAATGAGTTTAAATAAATCCAACCAACCAACCAACATGCCTACCGTGCATTGCATACCTAGCTGTACAGTGGTATTGCTGAAACATGTGAAATCTAACCGGCTTGTGGGTAACGCAGAGTCTGCATTCTGCATACTGTAAGTAAAAATATTGTCGGCGCACATTTATTTTCGGCTACTTTCGGCCTCATCATATTTCATACTGACCAACCACCACAATCTCAATCCCTTGACAAGACATGCAGAATCCCTGGATGGCACGAAAACAAGTGAAAAAGAGCTTTTTCCCGCCAGAAAAACGTTCGACTCTGCAGCTGTGCGTACAGCACAGATCGACCCTGTACTAGGCTGTAGTGCAGTTTGATCAGTCGGCACCCGCCTGTCACTTTGTCAGTGCAGATCTTGCATGGTCAGGTCTTCAAAGTGCTGTGCACAGTTCGAAGTGCGAATGAGCACCGTACATACCTTTGAAAAAAGTTCAAAAAACCGGGACATTCGGGGAGAAACCATGGAGTTTTCAGGAAAATCCTGTATCAGACAAAACTTTGGTTTTTCCGGGAGTTTGCTTGAAATCCCCGGGACCCCGGGAGCAGTGTTGATTTTCCGGGATTTTCCCGGGAAAAACGGGAGGGTTGGCCAGTATGATATTTGGCCGAAATTTTGCTGCAGCCGAAATTTTGTTTTGCAATGTTCAATGTGACAGTGTATACAGGCAGCAGCAGCAGCAGTACAGGCCGACAATGTGTCGACTTATAGTAGTGCATTCACGTGTAATGTTACACCCATGTAGCCACGTTGCTGCTACACGCGTGGAGTTGGATTTTACTTTGCCCCCCCCCCTGTAAGCGCACACACACACACACACACACACGGGTGCATACACACACACACACACACGGGTGCATACACACACACACACACACACACACACACACACACACACACACACGAGCACGTACCTTTGCCAGCTCCAGCCAGGGATCCGCAATGTCGTGCACGAACATGATGAGAGAGCCGATGGCGATGTGCTTGCAGATGAACGAGAACGTGATCAGCGCCAGCGTAGCGATGTGATGGATGAGCATCTCCCAGAAGTCCTTGCGTTTCGTGTCGGTAAAGTGCGACACGGTCAGCGACGTGTAGTACGCAAGTTCCAGCATGTAGTACCAGAACACTCTGGTTGGGATGCCCTCGTGGGGATAGTTGGTCCAGCATTTGTACGTGTCCATGATATACTCCGTGTCCTTCAGCGCCCACACGCCAAACACCAGAAGAGATGCATAGCCCAGGAATCGCCAGCTGGCCTCCTGGAATTTGGGCATTTTGCCACGGTCCGCCGACGCTTTTCTGCGCTTTAGCCAGCGCATAACTCGCTCCTCCGTCCAGCCAAGAGCGGCAGCAGCGCTCTGAACGTGCTCGCGACTCGGCCGTTTGGCGGACTTGTACAACTCCTCGCACGCCCTGTTCGCTGGCGGTGGTGCGGGAGGCGCCGAGCTCACCCCCAGCATCAGTCCAAGCGGCGAGAACAGAATACGATCCAGCAGCGCGCGCACCATCAGTGCGAGCACAGTGAATAGCGCCACGTACTGGAAATGCCAGAACTGCGGCTTCAAACTGCCATTGGACTCATCGTGCAGGCCGCTCCAGGTATAGTTGGGCCCAAGCCACAGTCGCTCATCCAGGGTCAAGACGCCAATAGCTATGTCCACCGCGCTCAAGCCAGCAGCAGCCATGATGCAGGCTAGTGTAACGAAGCGTCGCTTGCAAAGAAACTAAAGCACTTCTTGCAGCGAACAGAACCGTGAGTACTGCACTAGCTGAACTGAAGTTGAACTGCCCTGTACTCTCGATCTCGCCTTCACTCACTCCCACTTTCACTCCTTGGAACATCTACGAATAAGTACGATCGATGTTGGGACTCTTTTTATTTTTTTTGAGCATTTTCACTTGATCTAAAGTAAAGATCTGGCCATCAAGCACCGCGTGCATGCACGGTGTCAGCAGCACGCGACTGCACTGAGTCTGTGCGTGCGTGACTAGACTGGCCTGCTGGTATGGGTGTCGTGTAGATCTACGTCTGGTCGACCGGTCATGGGTTGACAGAAGAACCCCTGTGCGCAAGCTGTGCTTCGCCTAGTGCTAGCATGCTAGCGACGCTTCTGGTGTGCAAATGACCAAAACCCGCTTCCCGCCCTATCTGAGTATGTAGCCAGCTTTTATCCGTGTTTTTTTGACGCGTGACTTGCGCTCAGTTGCTTGTTCCCGCGCTGATTATGCAATGAGCGACTGGTCGTGGACCCATTTTGTGGCACTCGGGTCACGTCAGCACACCCGCGATGAATGCAGAAACCTGTTCAGTGCGTATGCGTGTCTGTATGTCTATCTGTCTGTCAGTGTGTGTGTGCGTGTGTGTGTATGCGCGTATGTGTGTACATGTGCATGGTATGCGACGCCGGGTGCGCAGACACGCGTGCGTGTTTGTGTGTGTGAGCGCGCGCGCGCGCGCGTGTGTGTGTACGCTGTATGGTTCGCGCGGCAAACAGACAAGAGTCCGTGGCGAGGCTGAACGGAACCAAGTGCTCTGAACTGTCAGCAGTCATGTGTGAAGTAAAGAGAGTCATGGCATAAGCATTGTACTTTGTAGCAGCTCGACGCTCACTCCGCTGCTCTCAGCTTCGTCTCTCAGCTTCGTCTCTCAGGTGACGGGTTTCATGGCATGCCGTACTCCAAGTCCAAACAACTTGCCATTGCTGTAGCTTGTTTTGGTTCAACTTCAAGGATCCAGGGCACTACACTGTACACATCACCACTTGCACTGTCACCTAGCGTGATCTGCGCGGATAATACTACTAGTATTCAAGAGTTTTTAGTGCATACCGCGAGGGTATGTGTCGCAAGGGCCTAGGGCGAGGGGACAAGCAGACAGGTCGTGTGTCACGATAGACCATGGCACGGTAGATAACATTGTGTATTATTTTGTGATCACAAGAAGAGTATGACTGGAGACTGTGTTAGTAATACTAATACTAGTACTAGTAGTAGACATGTACAATTTTATTTACAAAGGCAGAAGAGAACAGAGACAACCGGCTAGATCATTGTTGTTTATATGCTGCGTTTTGTGTGTACATATAGCAAAGCTCTGTTCTCTTCTGGCTTTGTGCCTGTGTGGTATTGCTCCATCCGGCTTGTGGTGTTGAGCACTAGACTAGTGCACTCTAGCTAGTCTAGGCAATATCTGGGGGGGGGGGGGGGGGGGGCGCAGTGTCTGCTCCAGCGCCGGGTGAGCCGGGTAATCCACCCGGTTGGGCGGCGCTTGGACCCGGTTGAAAATATAGTACCGGGTCACCTGTGACCCGGTTGGTACTTTACACTTTCGACCTTTGAAAGGACTGACTACATGGCTTGTACATGACATTGTATGTGTCAGATACTTCTTCTAATTCGTAATTTTCTAATTCCCGTATGTCACGGGATTGTCGCCTTGGAGTTGACCAATGACAGATCAAACAGCGCGGACTGGAAAGCGCGATCCTGCCTGCTCAAAGTCAAAGCCGCAGGTGATGCCTGATGGAACTGGATCCACTGCCCGTCGTCAAGTGACGACGGGCAGGAACGGATTCCACTGCCCGTCGTCAAGTGACGACGGACAGGAACGGATTCCACTGCCCGTCGTCAAGTGACGACGGGCAGGAACGGATTCCACTGCCCGTCGTCACTTGACGACGGGCAGTAGCCACTGGACTGACTCTCTACTTCATGGTCTTTCATTGGTTTACTAATATTAGTAATAAAATAACTACAAAAGTCTAAAGCAGAAGAGCGACTGGTTGCAACTACAACTGTCATCATGGCGCTCCAACATTTGATCTGTAACTGGGAGAAAAGAAGCCCCTTTGTTGAACGATATTGGCGATGTGAATGAGCTCCTCCGTAAAGTTGTTATTGAGGAAGAGACTGAAACTTGCGGAGTGACCGAGTCGCTCGCGAAGGAGATCTTGGACGAGCCGGATGAGCCTCAACCAAAGCGCGCAATGCTCAGCAACCTGCAGGACCCGCGCAATTTGCCGAGGTTTCCGATCAAGACGTGGGAAAAATCCGTAGGAACAGAACAGCCAGAATGCCCGAGGGCCGATGCCCATTCGACAATGTCAATGGCACCACGAGAAAAAAAGCACTATGGACTACTACAAAAAAACTGTACCAGAAAACAATCACAAAACACAATGCAGCGCAGGTGTGTCTGTCATGCATCTCTTTATTTGGCTTGGGTGCACACGGGAAACACGTTCCAGTCACTCATACTCGGCCAGTACCGCTGTTCATCCAGCCCTTGCCGCTATCGCGGCGCGGGCTGGATTCCGCGGTACTGCCCTCGTGCTCGTGCAGGAACCTGTACATCTTGTCCTCTCTTTTCTAAATGCGGCTCGCCTTTAACGTACATGTGTACCCGGCTCCGACCCGGTTGAACGCGCCAGGTACACGTGTACCCGGCTGTCCTACAAAATTAATTACAATCCTACAAGCGCTGTAGAGCAGACGTACACTGATTTATGTTGATTGAGAGACTCACCTCCTCACCTCCTCTCCCCTGATTCACTTGTGACTGTGAGGTCTGCATCTGCCATTAGTGTAGTGTGCAAGGTGAAAAGGCATAGTGGTGGCCTGCGGAAGCGAAGGATAGCTTGTGTGTTTCTGAACATTCAAGTGATGCTAACGCGGATCCCGCGAATATTATAATATTTACATGTATGTGTAGTGGAGCGGTGCTGTACTGCTGTACTGTGCTGTACTGTATACAGCTGCATAGGGAATGTGTAGACTGTTGACTGCTTCGCTGTTTACATGACTGTGCATACTTCTCTGCCACTGCTGTTGCTTCTGCCCTCAACTGGCTCAAGTAATAGTTAGTTCTGATCTGGGGATCGGGGATGGGCCGGCCTGGCGAAGTGCCACTCGAGCTCGGCGTGCACGTGTGTGTGTGTGTGTGTGTGTATGTGTGTGGTGTTTGTGTGTGTGTGGTGTGTGTGTGGTGTGGTGTGGTGTGTGTGTGTATGTGCATAAAAAAAATGAAAAATGAAAATAGGGATGGCCAGAAAAAGTCACTTCAATCAGCTGTGTGGTGTATACCAGGCTAAAATAATTAGTGGCGGTCATCAGCCTTGCAAGCTGTTGAATGGTGTAATAATCTGATGGTTCTGTGGTATTCAGTAAAAAACCCTAGCACAAGTTGCTGTTCGCTATCATGGGTTCCGCGATGGGCAGGTCTGAGGTCTGAGGTGTACAGTGCGCATAGCTGTCCGCTATCATTGCTTCCGCGATGGGCAGGTCTGAGGTTTGAGGTATGCGTGCGTATGTGTGTGTGGTATCTAGTGGATTTGCATATTTCCGTGTTTCTCTTGCCACGGGCGTGTACCGGTACATGATGTGTGTAGATGAGTCTCGCGCGTGTATGTGTGTGCGTGTCTGTTAGCACGTCTCTGGTTCTGTATGTGTATGTGAATGTACGCGACTCTGGCGCCATGCGTGCGGATGGTACCGTACACCCTGCATACAGCCGGCGCAGGTGTCAAGCGGTTGCAGACAAACACTTCACACACTCAGTCAAGGAACTACCCGCGCTCTTGACCTTTTCGAGGCGCTTTTGTCTTTAGTCCGTGCGGCCACTAGAAGGCCAGTATGGCACTATGGGGCCATCAAGCCTGCACCGTTATCCACATCATGTGACAAGCTATCAAGAGGGCTGCGTCCCACACGCCTGTGTGTGGATTCACAGGAAGTGTGAGTTTCGAAGTCCGAAGAAAAAATTAATGTTGAACGGTCTCTGCATGCTGGGATGACAGCTAGATACTGGACCATTGCTCAGTGACAGTGGTTAGAGCATTGCTGGCCTCAAGCAAGCGAAGGTCTGGGGCCTGGTACGAGTCCTGGGGGTGACAGTCAATTTTGTCTTCAGACTTTTCCCGTTTCCCTCAAACCAACTTAGTAGCAGTGGCGAGGCTTCCTGCATGCAGCTTCATTCATAGGAAAAAAAAGGTTTCAGAGCAGACTCTCTCTTCCCATTTACTCTGCAAAACTCGAACTCATTTCTCAATCAATGTTTTACCCTCAAACCAATAAGTAAAGGTACACCAGTAAACTGTAGTATTTACTCTTGATATCATCATGGAATCATGGCTAGCCTACCGGTCATCATGATTATTATTCCTAACACTGCATCGCTTCAGTACAGTATCCATGAACAGAGTCCAGTCTAGTCTCGCTCCTCACGCCCTTTTGCTGTTGTATACTTTATTTATAGTGGAAATCAAAACAGGCATAATGCCTAATATTAGTAATAACAAAGGCGCTGACGCCTGTTGGGAATTCCCTAGTAAAAGAAGAATAAAATTATTATAAGAAATAAAATAACAATGGACCTACTGTGAATAAAATTTTAACCTGTGGTAAAGTAGAGATAGGAAACGGGAAGAAAGAAAACGGAAGGTAACGGTTGGTTGTAACGAACAGATATCAATCCAGTGGGCTATGGAAAACCTACGTGGCTGATAATAATATACTGTCGTGTGCTGTGTGGCTCGGCTACGTACCCGTTGGCTGTCCGTGTACCACTCAGACTGTTATGTAGTGTGTTAGCAAACAAGACAGAGACATCATCCTACATTCGCGGAAGTCACTATTATTCAGTGGAGACAATACTTGGATGAAGAAGAACGGAAGGGGACTATTCGACGTCACGATGGGATGCTTCGACGGTGCCGAAGTATGCGAGCTAGTTGGGACGTATGCACTGTCTAAGATTGCACACGAAATCAACAGCAGTGACGTCGGACTGTACCGCGATGACGGCCTAGCAGTGCTACGAGACGTGACAGGCAGCGAAGCAGATCGAATGAGGAAGACAGTCTGCAAGATATTCAACAACCTCGGACTACGACTAACCATCGACACCGGTATGAAGGTTGTGAATTTTCTGGACGTGACGCTGAACCTAGCAGACGGAACATATCGTCCGTATAGAAAACCAAACGATACACCGGTCTATGTCCACAGCCAATCGAACCATCCGCCAACAATCATCAAGCAAATACCGAAAGCTATTAGTAGGCGGCTAACCGATATTTCATCAAACCAAGATGCGTTCAGAGAAGCCGCACCGCTATACAACAGCGCGCTTAGGAACAGTGGCTATGCCGAAGGACTAGAGTACTTGGAAGAGAGAGACAAGGATTCAAGCAAGAAAAAGAAAAACAGGCGGCGGAATATCATCTGGTACAACCCGCCATTCAGCAAGACAGTGGCCACAAACATCGGACAGAGATTCTTGCGACTAATCGAAATACACTTCCCCGCCGGATCCAGACTACACAAGATCTTCAACCGGAATACAGTTAAAGTAAGCTATAGTTGTATGCCGAATATGTCTGCAATGGTCAAGTCACACAACAACTCAGTTAAACGGAAAAGTGGAAACAACGATGGACAGCCCAAGGAAACTGCAGAGACAAAGCGCAGTGTCCGATGGACGGCAACTGCCAAATCAGCTCTATTGTGTACAAGGCAACCGTCCAAATAACAGGAGAGGACAGACAGAAGGAGTATATCGGCCTTACGGAGCCAGAATTCAAGAAGAGATACGGCAACCATCTGACATCATTCAGACATGAGAGACATGAGAAGAGCACAGAACTATCAAAGTGTGTCTGGAACATGAAGCGTCAAAACAGCGAGTACAGTCTTGGTTGGTCAGTTATCGCCCAGACTCCAGGTTACAGTAACATAACCAAGCGCTGTCCTCTGTGCCTAAGAGAGAAGCTGGAGATCCTTCAGGCGGACAAGCGTGTCAACATCAACAAAAGATCGGAGCTAGTTAGCAAGTGCAGGCATGAAAATAAGTACTTCCTCTCAAAATTCTCACCATCAGCCGTCACATAACCTTCTCACCACTCGCAGTCGCAGGTGATGTGCTGCTCATAATTACCGAATTGTCCTTCTTCTTGCCTCCCTAAGAAGAACATGTGGTCGCATGAGCCTAGGCCTAAAGTGTATTCTGTTTTTTTTGCGCCTATTTTTGCACCCCATCAACCAACTCACGCATTTTTACAATTACACCATCAGCCCGGATCATCCATTCGCGCTTTGATCCAAGCTTGCAGCCTATATCAATCTTATCTCCTGAAAATTGTAGTCAAGTTGCTGTCTGATGATCGGTTAAAACCGTGAAACTCAGAGTTACAGAAGAAACGCTTTTCGTCCCTCTCAAGTGTGTGTACTGTGTATACTAATAATTTAGTGTGTTCCTTCAGCCTTGCAAGCTGTTGGATGGTGCAATCCCAGCACGATGTTTTCACTCTTTTCTATTTTGACATTCTCTTTCTTTACGGAGTTGTTGTTGCTGTTGATTTTGCTACTCTTTCGTTTTCCCTCCCCTTACTTATATTTATCGCCGTGGTTGGCAATCACCCACTCTCTTTTAAAACATTGGCCGGTGCTTCCACCGAGTCTTGAGATGTTGTGATACAGATAAATGTGCTACGGCTCAGTCTGCTGTAGCATCGCTATCATCGACTCCGGCGATAGGCGTCAAATGAAGAAAAGGTCAAAAGGTGTGTTGTGCATTTCGGCTACCTACCGTTGAACGTCGTTGACTGTCCATGTCCATGGTGCATCACTCCGACTGTAGGATAGTGGTCATGTATACAGTAAAACCTGTCAAGGCAACCACTCGCATTAGGCGACCACTCGCATTAGGCGACCACTCGCATTAGGCGACCACTCGCATTAGGCGACCACTCGCATTAGGCGACCACATTCCTTCTCCGTTTTTTCTTTCCTTCCAGTTGCATCTTCCTTTCTGCTCTGTTTTTATTTCTCTTTTCGTTCGTCCCTCTTGATATTTGTACTTTGTACTGTTGAGGCAACGAACTGAAATAATAAAAACCAAACCACCTGTCCTAGAATTCCACTCAAACCAAGGATCAAGGGATGCTATTTCCAGTCGAATGACCCTGAATAAGGAGACCACATTTTGAAGGTCCCTTGAGCGGTCGTCTTAGACAGGATTCAGTCCGATTCACAGTACAGTAAAACATGTCAAGGCGACCACTCGCATAAGGCGACCACCTGTCCCAGAAGACGACCGAAACCAGGATCAAGGGATGCCAGTCAAATGACCCTGAATACGGAGACCACCTGGTAACAGAGACCACATTTGGAAGGTCCCTTGAGAGGTCATCTAATCTTAGGCCGGATCCGGCACTGTACAGTGGTTTAGTGTCTTCTCATTGCCAGTAGTGCCACGCTGATGCTGGTGTGTGACCACTGACCACTGACACCAGCCAAACTGCCACAGTCACAAACTGATCAGGCCAGGCGGAGGAACTCTACTGCCCGTACTACTGGAGCCGAGCAGTCGTTGCAGATATTTCCCTGTAGCCAGTGTAGGCGTGTGTTGAGTTTCGGAGCTACAATTTTTTGTAGGGATCTACAGTGATCTAGGGAGGGCCCGAAAATGCTTGCGCATATTTTCGCATATTTTGTCCTTTTGACTCAAGATCGCACCAAATCTAGCATATCGTACCAAATGTAGCATCTTTTGCTATACAAGGAGCAAAGGATTCGCGTATCAGTTCTGGTGATCTGCGGGATCCAATAAGTTGTTCAGGGCACGATGACGCGTCGGTGTTAGACACAGACAGGGAGTAGTGTGCGTGTGTATGGCGCGCGCGTGTGTGTGTGTGTAGAAAGAATGTGCAGCCCCCCCCCCCCCCCCCCCCCAAGTCTGGATCGAGCTTTGCGATCCATTTGTGGTCACCACTTGCCCGAGCTGCGTAGACCTACCCTCAGGCTCGGGAGTCGACCACTTGACAATCGACTATACAAAGGTACAATGATTATGTCATGTAAGTATAGCAGTCATCAGGTCATGAAATATGAAAGATGGGCAGTTATACGTGTAGTACTTGACGTTGTACTACTTGCACTAATAGTAATAGTGTAATAGTAGATCTACGGCTTAGAATATTGGCCATCGGCATACCATTCATGTACGCCGCTGATTGAGCTCGGACCATCGACATGGCCTGGCATGGCCCCATTGCTGGAGGCGTTGTCGCACGCGCGGCGCGGCACCGAGTGCACCTAAACCTGGCCACAAAGATCAACACGGACTGACGGAGGAGGCGACGTCGACGCCGTGACACATGTACACGGCGTAACGATATCGCCGTCACAGGAACCAAGACAGTAGTGTGACTTCGCCGACCCTACCAGCACACGTACCGTCTCATGTTTCTCCAGTTCAACCGAAATAAAATTTGTAGCAAAAGCCGCCCATACAGGAAAACAATAATGTGAAAAGAAGTGGTTCTGTTTTTCACGCTCCTTCTGTCCTTGGCATAGCATGGCTTTTATAATGCCGTTACTGGCGTTACTAGCGCTGTTTTCAGGTGCTAGTTGGTGACGAAGCGCTAGAGTGTATCAGACTATCAGCCCCTTGTTAGCGATGCTTGCATCCAGATTGTGCAACGCTACTGACTGTACCAGCCGTGCGTTGTTGCGTGTCCGAAAGCGAAATGCGAAGACTTTAGACAGGAAGGATAATAGAAGCTGACAGAACGGTGACAGAAATGACCCATTTCCCGTCACCACTTCTCAGCCGGCCGGAGGTAGTGCGAACAAACAAAGCGCTCTCAAGAGTCAATGATTTCAGCCAATCGCTCCCGGCAAAAACCCGCAGTTACAATCATTGTACATCGTTCGACGGAAGTGCCTTTACGACGCAGCAGTCTCAACCAGACTGAGAGCTACCGACTTGTGGGGGATAAGAAGGGCGTCCCTTGGCCATCCTATGTGTGCAGAAACTGGCACTTGATTGACTCGCTTCAATAACTTCATTATGCCTTATGGACTGGGCTGGACTGGGGATAGCGAGCTGACAGTAAGTCAATTTGTTACGCTCCGATGATCTTCCACTCATTGCTGACTTTAAACTTTATTGTGCATGTTGATTTCACGATCCCACCTCTGCTGTGTCTGTTTCTCGCTCTGGTGCGCCCGTCACTGGTGTGTGGATCGTTGTTTCAAAGAATGATGTGATGAAGTGGGAATGGAGTGACACAAGCAGCTTTCAGAACATTTTATTGGTCTTGATATGCACGGTATTGCCTACACAGTAAAACCTGTGACTAACGACCACCCTTTGGGGCCAGAGAAAGGAGAAAGCGGTCTTTAGTGGCAGGTGATCCTTAGAGGTTTGCACAGCACAACCATATACATGTATGAATGTCGGACCGTCCGTGCCTGGTGAAGTGGTCTGTAGTACCAGGCTGGCCGCTAGTCACGGTGGTCTTTAGTTACAGGTTCCTCTGTACTACCAGGCTGGCCGCTAGTCACGGTGGTCTTTAGTTACAGGTTCCTCTGTACTACCAGGCTGGCCGCTAGTCACGGTGGTCTTTAGTTACAGGTTCCTCTGTACTACCAGGCTGGCCGCTAGTCACGGTGGTCTTTAGTTACAGGTTTTACTGTAGTACCAGGCTGGCCGCTAGTCACGGTGGTCTTTAGTTACAGGTTTTACTGTAGTACCAGGCTGGTCGCTAGTCACGGTGGTCTTTAGTTACAGGTTTTACTGTATATGGATTGGTGCTGCCCTGTATGCAGGCTCCATTTACCCGTACAGGTCAACCCTCGTTGTTACGACATAGGTTACAAGACAAACTCCATTAGTTCACAACAATCCAAAATCCCCTGCCGCCTGAAACGCGTACATTTACATTGTACGTCCGGATAGTAGATAATACTCGTATAACTTATAGTAAAGAAAAAGGACCAAGGAACTACAAGTTATGCTATAATAATGTCCACTAAACACCACCAGGTACTTGACAATCAGCTAATACGATGACGTTATACGACACTGAACGTCACTAGAGTGACTAGACCAAGGTGCTCAACGTCCGGACACTTTTACAGCGTGTGTGTTTGCCGAGCTGAAACTCACACTAGCAATGATCACTTGCCAGAATCCTGCTCGTGGATGGAAGGTATCTTGTCCAAGTTTGTTTTGAGGCCAGGCTCAATTGAACCAGGCCATTTTTCAATCCGATCTGTTTCTCTGGAGTTCGCTGATTTTTCATATCAAATTTTGGCGTCGCAGAGGATGCTCTAAGTCCGTGCAGCTCAGAGGTGACTCGAAATACACACATATTTCTGCTAATTGCTAACTTGCTATCCCTCGGTTACGACGAAAGTGTCGGAGCGATATGTTTGGCATGTGCCTCACCAATATTCCTTGCAAAAGCGTAGCTTGTTGCTGCAAGGCAAGCTGTTTTTGGTCGGCTCAGAGAAGAAGCAGTTGTGCTGTGAAAACCGCGGGAAACAGTGGTGGAGATCCCAGAAGTGTGAACCTTGCTCCAAGGATTGGTGGTTCTCTGTAAATTCTTCTCCTCTGGCCATTCTCAGCTCGAAGCTGACTCTTGATGATTGAGTGAAGGTCTTGTTAGCAACGCAGCCCCCTCACACTTGCAGAACACAGGGGTTTTATAGTATTGAATATGGAAGAAGTATTCAGACAGGAGAGTAGACAAGAACGAAGACTAGAGAACCACTGGAGCATGCACTCTTCTATACTTGATGGGATCTCATTGCTATGGTGAAGGAGCGGGAAATACTAATAGTGAGTATTGTACTGTCTTAGTACTCAATCTATAAATACACCTATTACAGTCTGTTTGACGCTGTGTCCGTTCGAAATCGGTCGTGGCAAAGTTGATTTTTACATGAAATGTAACCCAATTTTGTATTTCGTATGGACACTCGAAAACCCACTCGCGCAGTATGGGACTTCTGCTTATCGTAGATTCCTGACAATTGGTATGCCAGGAGAACATACTAGAGTGTAAAATATCAGCTCCCGCACGTCTTGGATTGCGCACTCCAACAGCCTTCCAACTTGGAAGGTTCTAACGTTAAGTTATATGAAAGCATAGGAGGGGAAGGCGAGCGCAACCTAGCCAAGCACAAGCTGAGAGTCTCAGCTGTGAAGAGCATTATAGCGTAACTTCCTTCCCTTTTTCTTTACGATAAATTAATCATTGGCTTTCCATCTGCAGGCAAGCATAGTGGGATGGTCTAAGACCATGATCGAGAAACAGAGGGTACCAGGTTCAAGTCCTGCTTGGAAGCGGAAGAATTTTTCCAGCCGTGCTGCGACTCACAGTTAATTGGGAATTCGTGGCCTGGCATGAGGAAAACATGGGTGCAATGACTGGGATCTTCGGTCTTTGACCACTTGCTGGTGAGCTGATCTACTATAGAACCGCAAAGTCTAACGACCAAAAAGTTTTTAACGTTTTTGTAATTTTGGCATGAAACGGTGCAGAAAGTTTAACAATGGCTACCTGGTCACCCACCTGTTTGCACATCTGTACACAGACATCTAAAACCGGGTTCGCGATAACGTTTCTTCGAATAACGAAAAAAAATTGGTCGTGAAAACGTTAGACTTTGTGACTGGTTAGACTTTCCGGTTGTACAGAACTCACCTCCCACCGCTTTAGGAGCTGCATCTGCGCCTTGATCCTTGAAGGGTGGTGGCATTCCTACGGATGCGAAAAACTCGGCCTCCAGCCGAGTCTGACGCGAACCGTGAATGTTTTTTTCCATCTGAGTCTATCCTTGCACACCTGACGAGCCGTCCTTATCTATACGGCGAAACAATCGTCGTGTGAAACTGCTGCTTGTTACCGCTGCTTATAGGGCTTGAAAGTGATGACGTCAAAACGGCCAGGGAGTAGTAAGTTCACATCAGATTTCTACTTTTGGATCCACTAAGGTGTGACTTTGCTATTGTCTCAGTATGTGGGTGCATAGCAACCCACTCATGTCGTATGCAGGTGTGACTTTTACTTCGCCACCAGTTGTCACCCCGCCCCCACTAGCCAAATCAGTCAGTTTCACTGGCTACATCACCTTGCTGTGAGTAAGACCGCTTGAAATGTGCTTGGATCCATACAAAAACTGGATCCAAGTGGATCCAATTTTTGAATTTTTGAAATTGTTGCTATGCTGTGACGTAGCACTTTCAAGCCCTATTGTCCATCTAAATTGTTATAGTCGAAATACAGCACTGTTTAAAGGGGAAGTTAAGGCAAAAATTAAAATTTCACCAGTTGTAGTCTTCGGGGTGCTGAGTCGAATGGTCTTGGTCCGAGAAAGCTGAGACGCTCCCTTCCTACTTGAATCCCAATCGAACTCGCGCACTTCCACCGAAACTGGGTGACTGCGCCCTACTAGATGGGGATTTGTATGCAAAATGTCACTAAAAGCGCCATTTCGTTCTTATAAAAGCACGGATGACCGCGATTGGCCCATATGTTGTAGTCTTTTGGACGCTGAGTCGACTGGTTTTGGTCCGAAAAGGCTGCGATGCAGCGTTCCTCCTTTATTCCCAATCGAACATGGTTGAAGGAGCGGTCACGTGCTCCTGCGTACACCAGTCACCTGGTCACCGTGCCTGCAGGGTACAACTTACTAGTCTATTTGACCTTTTTTGGGTGCAGTCCTGTCACTCGAGTTGAACCTTGGTGTGAAAGTTGTCACCTGCTGGCGTGGTGACCAAGTGATTTGGGCACCCAGGACCACGTGACCGCTTCTTCAACCATGTTCGATTGGGAATAAAGGAGGAACGCTGCATCGCAGCCTTTTCGGACCAAAACCAGTCGACTCAGCGTCCAAAAGACTACAACATATGGGCCAATCGCGGTCATCCGTGCTTTTATAAGAACGAAATGGCGCTTTTAGTGACATTTTGCATACAAATCCCCATCTAGTAGGGCGCAGTCACCCAGTTTCGGTGGAAGTGCGCGAGTTCGATTGGGATTCAAGTAGGAAGGGAGCGTCTCAGCTTCCTCGGACCACGACCATTCGACTCAGCACCCCGAAGACTACAACTGGTGAAATTTTAATTTTTGCCTTAACTTCCCCTTTAACTGAGGCGTTTGGTTTTTCATGGTTCATGTTCGCTTAGCTCTCCTTTGTTGTGAACCCTCTGGTTCTCTTAAGTATCAGGAACGAACGACAACACGGCACGGGGATAACTATTAATTTATTCTCAACAGTATATTGACTTCGATCGACTAACAATAATGAATAACTAATACTAAAACCACCAGGTAGTTATAGCGTGAAAATGACAGCATATATGAGAAAAGCATACGCATACAACATACAAGTACAGCGCACACAGCAAACCGCACATAGCGCCTGTAGCGTATACCACGTCGTAAACATCAGCGGTACGGCGGAGTCGGGATACAACTGCATTGAAACGAACACAATGTCACAAGCGAGAAGGCCCTTCACTCTCGAGAACTTGTGGTTTCGCAACATTCTCCCCACCAAAGGGCTTCTCACCGCCGTACAACAACTCACAAGTCAAAAACGACCAGGGCTCTGACTACACGCCCAGAACGAGTCATCCGCTGCTGTGGCGGTGGTGGAATATCACTACTGCTCACCACTTCGACCAACTCGATTTCGTGAAGCTTGCCGCTGTGGGCTGCCGCACACGACACTGTCACCGATCCACTTCGACATAGGGCGGACGCTGGACCAGACAACACACAACCGATAATTTCACCAAACTCGCCGATGTGGGCTGTCACACACGACACGGTCACCGGTACACTGCTTCGACCCGGGGCGGTCGCGGAACCCAAGAACACACATCCGATCCCTGTGTTCCACACAGTCTCGCCGCTGACCTCTTCCGTGCTAACCAGTATCGCCCTTCTCATTTCCTTAGCTTCTACGCCTTGCGCCTCTACGTCTTGCGCCTCTACGTCTTGCGCCTCTACGTCTTGCGCCTCTACGTCTTGCGCCTCTACGTCTTGCGCCTCTACGTCTTGCGTCTCTACGTCTTTCGCCTCTACGTCTTGCGCCTCTACGTCTTGCGCCTCTACGTCTTGCGCCTCTACGTCTTGCGCCTCTACGTCTTGCGCCTCTACGTCTTGCGCCTCTACGTCTTGCGCCTCTACGTCTTGCGCCTCTACGTCTTGCGCCTCTACGTCTTGCGCCTCTACGTCTTGCGCCTCTACGTCTTGCGCCTCTACGTCTTGCGCCTCTACGTCTTGCGCCTCTACGTCTTGCGCCTCTACGTCTTGCGCCTCTACGTCTTGCGCCTCTACGTCTTGCGCCTCTACGTCTTGCGCCTCTACGTCTTGCGCCTCTACGTCTTGCGCCTCTACGTCTTGCCCCTCTACGTCTTGCGCCTCTACGTCTTGCGCCTCTACGTCTTGCGCCTCTACGTCTTGCGCCTCTACGTCTTGCGCCTCTACGTCTTGCGCCTCTACGTCTTGCGCCTCTACGTCTTGCGCCTCTACGTCTTGCGCCTCTACGTCTTGCGCCTCTACGTCTTGGGCCTCTACGCCTTGCGCCTCTACGTCTTGCGCCTCTACGTCTTGCGCCTCTACGTCTTGCGCCTCTACGTATTGCGCCTCTACGTCTTGCGCCTCTACGTCTTGCGCCTCTACGTCTTGCGCCTCTACGTCTTGCGCCTCTACGTCTTGCGCCTCTACGTCTTGCGCCTCTACGTCTTGCGCCTCTACGTCTTGCGCCTCTACGTCTTGCGCCTCTACGTCTTGCGCCTCTACGTCTTGCGCCTCTACGTCTTGCGCCTCTACGTCTTGCGCCTCTACGTCTTGCGCCTCTACGTCTTGCGCCTCTACGTCTTGCGCCTCTACGTCTTGCGCCTCTACGTCTTGCGCCTCTACGTCTTGCGCCTCTACGTCTTGCGCCTCTACGTCTTGCGCCTCTACGTCTTGCGCCTCTACGTCTTGCGCCTCTACGTCTTGCGCCTCTACGTCTTGCGCCTCTACGTCTTGCGCCTCTACGTCTTGCGCCTCTACGTCTTGCGCCTCTACGTCTTGCGCCTCTACGTCTTGCGCCTCTACGTCTTGCGCCTCTACGTCTTGCGCCTCTACGTCTTGCGCCTCTACGTCTTGCGCCTCTACGTCTTGCGCCTCTACGTCTTGCGCCTCTACGTCTTGCGCCTCTACGTCTTGCGCCTCTACGTCTTGCGCCTCTACGTCTTGCGCCTCTACGTCTTGCGCCTCTACGTCTTGCGCCTCTACGTCTTGCGCCTCTACGTCTTGCGCCTCTACGTCTTGCGCCTCTACGTCTTGCGCCTCTACGTCTTGCGCCTCTACGTCTTGCGCCTCTACGTCTTGCGCCTCTACGTCTTGCGCCTCTACGTCTTGCGCCTCTACGTCTTGCGCCTCTACGTCTTGCGCCTCTACGTCTTGCGCCTCTACGTCTTGCGCCTCTACGTCTTGCGCCTCTACGTCTTGCGCCTCTACGTCTTGCGCCTCTACGTCTTGCCCCTCTACGTCTTGCGCCTCTACGTCTTGCGCCTCTACGTCTTGCGCCTCTACGTCTTGCGCCTCTACGTCTTGCGCCTCTACGTCTTGCGCCTCTACGTCTTGCCCCTCTACGTCTTGCCCCTCTACGTCTTGCGCCTCTACGTCTTGCGCCTCTACGTCTTGCCCCTCTACGTCTTGCGCCTCTACGTCTTGCGCCTCTACGTCTTGCCCCTCTACGTCTTGCCCCTCTACGTCTTGCGCCTCTACGTCTTGCCCCTCTACGTCTTGCCCCTCTACGTCTTGCGCCTCTACGTCTTGCGCCTCTACGTCTTGCCCCTCTACGTCTTGCGCCTCTACGTCTTGCCCCTCTACGTCTTGCGCCTCTACGTCTTGCGCCTCTACGTCTTGCCCCTCTACGTCTTGCCCCTCTACGTCTTGCGCCTCTACGTCTTGCGCCTCTACGTCTTGCCCCTCTACGTCTTGCCCCTCTACGTCTTGCGCCTCTACGTCTTGCCCCTCTACGTCTTGCCCCTCTACGTCTTGCCCCTCTACGTCTTGCCCCTCTACGTCTTGCGCCTCTACGTCTTGCGCCTCTACGTCTTGCGCCTCTACGTCTTGCGCTTCTACGTCGTTCGGCCGAGACTCCAGCTGCTTCTGATCGTCTCCGACCGATGTCGCCATGCACTGCACCGACGCAGTGGGCCTTGGATCTGATCCTCCCACTGGCTTCAAATACTCCTCTGACCACTGCTTGTCTGTAAGCAAAGTCTTCCACGCCTTGTCTGGCATCCTTCCGAGCGAGGCAAGCAAATCTCGCTTTGCTTCCTCGTATGTACTGATGGCGATGCGCTCGTTCATCTTCTTGAGCTTTTCGTTAAACTCTGTGCGGAGCGCACCCTCTTGCCGTCTAGCACTGCGCTCTTCAAACTCCTCGCACTGTCGGAGCCTCTTCTTCACATGTTCCCTCAACTCATCGCCTTCCAATCCTAACAGAATTCCATTGGCGATAAAGCGGGCTTCACTGATCCATAGTTCCTGTGCCATGCTCGCTTCGTATCCTGGTGTGGTCGCCAAATGTTGTGAACCCTCTGGTTCTCTTAAGTATCAGGAACGAACGACTACACGGCACGAGGACAACTATTTATTCTCAACAGTATATTGACTTCGATCGACGTCAGTAGTGACGGTCAGCTTTGTACAATGTTATCGCACGAGCTGATTGTCAAGTAACTGGTGGTGTTAATGGACATAATAGCGTGACTTGTAGTTCCTTGGTCCTTTTTTCTTTACTATAAATTAATCGTTGGCTCTCCATCTGAGTCTATAACGTATAAGACAAAAAAATTGAAACTCCGGGGTTGTCTACTAATGAGGGTGTAGACTTGTACACTATTATTACCGTAAAGTACCGCCCGAGCGCCCCACCATCTCGTCCTTTCGTGGTCGTATTGTGGAGGTGGTCTGCTGTCTGTAGGTCATACGACACGAACCTTGTACACATATTCCACATTTTGCAGTCAATCCGTACCTTCGAGCGGACACAAGCTCCACACAAAAACCTGCCAAGCGTGCCCTTACAAACTAAGGTTCTCACATCGTACACACTTCGTTGCACTCTGCCATACGATTTTCCTTTCCCTGGCTGTAAAATCAAGGTGGGGCGCTCTCGCGAGACGGGGCGCTCTGGCGGTACTTTACGGTATTATTATTATTATTTGCATTTTCGCATCATCGTCAATCAAATGATTGATGATTTCGCTTATGCTGAGTGGTGGTAAACAGAAATCAAAGATGGAAGCTGCTGATGTCAAGGCAGAAAACAACATGAAAGAAGGAAAAAATAAAACAGGATAAGTATGGATATCGAATGCGATACGTTATGATAGTTGTTGCATGTTGATATTGTGATAGATGGCGTGATTCTTTTGCTACAGTTTAAATACTGACGGAGTTGATAATCATAATGATATTATGGAATTTGGGTAAAGACCATGGAGTGCGACATACAATGACACTGATGCACCATGGTTCTAGCCAGGTCAAAATAGTAGGGGAGAGGGGGGGGGGGGGGAGGGCCAGGGAAAACAGTTACTGTAAGTCGACAAATTTTCAGCCCATTCAAATTTCGGCCTCCCAGGGCTAAAACACATTTCGGCTGCAAAACTTTTTCGGCCTGTACTGCTGCTGCCTGTATACACTGTCCCGCTGAACCTTGCAAAGCAGAATTTTGACTGCAACAAATTTTCGGCCAAACATGATCAAGCCGAAAATATATATGCGCCGAAAATTTGTTGACCTAACTCATTTTCCATTTTCAAAATAACTGTCTTGCAATGCGAAATGCAACGTACTGGGCGAACACCTAACTTCACCCCAGACAAATGTGCCTTTAGGAACCCGCTAGTACTGACTATCGACTGCATTTGGGTTGAATGGCATGAAAAAAACCCACAAAGATCGGAAAATGAGTAGGGGGCGGCACTTTTTCACAGGGGGGGGGGGGGGCACAAAAAAGTAGGGAGGGGTGGGGGCTTCCGAACATGTACTCTTTCACGAAGGATCATCACTCCAAGATCCTGCTCGAAAACATTGCGGAGGCTTACAGAATCGCAGAGGATGGGGTGTACCAAGACATCAATGAAGATTTGTCAAGAGCTGCTCCGTAGATGATGGATAGTATTCGACAATGTCGAACGCCATGAAGGTCCTTTGGTCCTTCATCTCCAGAGCAGCGAATCAGTCCAGAACTGAGGCAGTGTTTTCTCCTTAGATTGATTCCTGTTGCCGACTGCAGAATTGCCTTGCTGACCCTTCCCATCTTGGGCTTGGACGGGTTGATCAAGCGGCACGGAAGATCATTTGCAAATCTGTCCCTATGGTTTTAAGGCTAACGAACGCCTCGGACCTTGCCCTGACTTCCATTCGGTTGTCAAATGACGGATTCATGCTCTTCCCATCTTGGGCTTGGCTGGGTTGATCAAGCGGCATGGAAGATCGTTGCAAATCTGTCCCTATGGTTTTAAGGGTGACGAACGCCTCGGACCTTGTCCTGACTTCCATTCGGTGGTCGAACGACGGATTCATACATCTTGGGCTTGGACGGTTGATCAAGCGGCATGGAAGATCGTTTGCAAATCTGTCCCTATGGTTTTAAGGGTAACGAACGCCTCGGACCTTGCCATGACTTCCATTCAGTCGTCGAGAGGCGGATTCATGCTCTTCCCATCTTGGGCTTGGACGGGTTGATCAAGCGGCATGGAAGATCGTTTGCAAACCTGTCCCTATGGTTTTAAGGGTAACGAAAGCCTCGGACCTTGCCCTGACTTCCATTCGGTTGTCAAACGAAGGATTCATGCTCTTCCCATCTTGGGCTTGGACGAGTTGATCAAGCGGCATGGAAGATCGTTTGCAAATCTGTCCCTTTGGTTTTAAGGGTAACGAAAGCCTGGACATTGCCCTGACTTCCATTCAGTTGTCGAACGACGAGTTGTCGAACGACGGATTCATACTCTTCCCATCTTGGGCTTGGCTGGGTTGATCAAGCGGCATGGAAGATCGTTTGCAAATCGGTCCCTATGGTTTTAAGGGTAATGAACGCCTCGGACCTTGCCATGACTTCCTTTCAGTCGTCGAGCGGCGGATTCATGCTCTGCGCAAGCTGCCTTGTGACTTGCGTCGGCTCACTTGTTGCACGTCCCTTTTAGTTCACGCAATCCAATTGTTAAAGGCTTGTTGGCTGTGTTGAAAAACACAAGAAACGGTGAGCCGACGGTGCAGTATGGTGATGGAGGAGTGCGTGGAGTAGATGCCAGAGGGGTCACTCGCATGACGACTGTATCTGTTCTGCGCTGCAGTACCCAGCATAACTGTCACCTCTATGCTGACGCTCCTTTGATCTTAAAACACCTTGATTTAAACACTTTGGTTTTCGTACTTCGAGTATCAAGCGCACGCTTTTTGATGCGCCGTCTCTTGTTTCAAGAGCCGGCAACATACGTGATTATTTATTTTCCAGTCATTCAACAACTCAACCTTCTCTGATGAGGTCTTAATGACCGAAACAGCTGTCACACGGAATTTTAAAAAAACTTTTTCAGTACTCCGAAGGAACCTCTTGTCGCTGTTGTGAGGAATGCACGTGGTCGGCCGCAGAGCGCAACAGTGGTGGTGGTGAAGTGGACGCAGAATTTTCAAGGGCCGAGTGCTGCTGCTTACTTTCCTGTTAAAAGTGAATAAGCTAGTTATTCAGATAGGGCTTTATCAAGAGTCCATAATCCCCCAGAGTACGCAACTTCACTGATCAGATCTGGGACGGCGAAATCCGTGTTGAACGTCATAGTGTGACATCATGAGGAGGGGAAGTGTGTTTGGGTCTCGGAACGTTGACGAAATGACGCAAGTCCGACCCAAAACAATGACGTACGTCACGGATTACGCCGTCCCACAACCCCATCCCAGTGCGGCGCACTCGGGGGGGGGGGGGGGGGGGGGTTATGGACTGGTGGCTTTAGTTAGAGTTTTTCAGTTACATCTATGTATCTATGTGTGTTTATGAGCTAAAGATTCTGTTTTCTAACTTTAGACAATTGGGAACGAGAGGGCTTGAAAGCCCATGAGACCTCACTACGCATTGTTTTTTTTACCTGGTCATCATGACTGTGTGGTATTCAAACTGATAGAAACATCTTTGCTGCGATTATCGGGCGCATGTTTTTGTATTGCAAAGCCGTTTCCATCAGTTCGAATGGAAAAGAAAGTCACTGTGTGTGCAATGCGTGACCGACAGAAGCAGTTTTGGATTGATCCGGCCATACCCTAGTCTTTCATACAGTTTGTGTATGATATGTAGCGGGGTATACACATGACTTTCATACAGTTTGTGTATGATATGTAGCGGGGTAGTCACATGACTGTCATACAGTTTGTGTATGATATGGAGGGTACTATACACATGACCTCCTTAGCAGTAAGGCCGTTATTACACTACGGCTCGCGTCTAGCTCACGTTTGATCAAAATCTGACGGTTCCGGGTCACTCTATTCAAACTGGGCGCGAGCCGTGCCGTGAGCAATTCCAGACTTGGGCTTTCGAGGGCATGAAAAAGCGTTTCCGCGAGCTCTGCCGTGAGACGGCAAATGTGACGCGAGCTGCGTGCCGCAGTGAAATAACGGCCTAAACACACGTTGGTGGGCAAAAAAAGTTGGTCCGGCCATGGCCTGACCAACCGGACCAGTTCCGCAAGGGGGGGGGGGGGAGAGCCAGTGTGTGCATATGTAAGCTCCTTGTCTGTTCATGTGTGTGTGTGTGTGTTTGTGCATTTGTGGGTGCGTATGTGTGTGACTACTACTGTGTGTGTCTGTGTGTGTGTGTGTGTGTGTGTGTGTGTGTGTGTGTGTGTGTAACGTCACCGCTCACGTTTAGGCTATCTGCAGTAGTACGCCAGGTGACAGTAAGAGCTCCTCTCTGTCTTCCAGCTCCAGCCGTCAATCCGACATTCACGTAAGTGGTTTCTCCATGGCGATGATGCGGCTGAAGTGAGGGATAACTCGCTGATCTGTGGAGACGGTCTAAATGGCACTGCACCATTCAGCAGAGGTTAGGTATGCCAGGGACATTGCACTGGATGCTGTAGTGGCCGAGCTCAGTATGCAGTGGATGTTTAGGCAGTGGGCACCCAAGATGGCAGAGGTTGACACTTGTATATGTTCACGGGGGAGACAGATGAATCCAGGGACATACCACCCTGGGGCCTAATAATTACAACTCCGAGGAGAGGGAAACTTTGTCCAACAGTTGTTGTTGTTTATTTAGAACAAAGAGAAAGAAATGTTTCATGCGCATGCGTATAACTAGTGAGAGAGCTGACGTCATGCAGCGAGGTTGCTACAGATGATATAGTGCCCGGACATTGCAGTGGATGCTGTCGTGCATGGGCCTGTGCAGTGGTATGCATGACCGATGAACTGTTTGTTCTCTCTCATAGGACGGACCCTGGATGCCACGGCACCACTATCTCCTCTGTTGAGGTGAATGTCTGGTGCAGGAAAGACAAACGATGTGTGAAGGGGTGGGGAGAGTTGTTTCCTTTCTCCTTTTCAAACGGCACAATCCCTACGATCAGACAGAGAAAGCAAAAGCAAAACAACAATGATGGACGGGTGGTATCTGTAGTATGCGGTACTTGTGTCAGTGCTGTCAAAATAGATAGCTATCCCGAGAGTGAGTAAGCACATACACCATACAATTCCTCAATCTGCAGACAGAACTGGTCAACTGCTTCGTCCTTTGTGGACCCATCAGTGCATGCAGTACAGAGAAAACGAGGCGAATATGATACGGCGCAAGTACATGTATGTAACTGGAAGGCTCTCTGCCGAGTCTTCTTTGTTCTAAGCTCTGCCCTTCTCTGCAGCTCCGAGGATCAACAGAGTTGTAAGCGCATCTTATGATAATACGGTTATCATCAAGACTACATGGTCAGTTGTCTGAGGATTGGCTTTGCTATGTGCATGAAACGTAGCGTTCCAACAATGACCTAGCCGGTCGTCTTTGTTCTCTTCTGCCTTTGTGGTATTGCTCCATCCTTGTGGTGTTGAGCACTCTAGGCAATCTGGGACCTCTCGTTATGATCAAGACTACATGGTTTTGTACTCTTGAGTCTTGTTATTATCATACTCTTGATTGTAGACGTTGTGCCTACTGTGTGTGTGTATGTACAGGTACTTGATGTTCAGCATGCACTTGCTCTCCTGCCGGGCTGACAGAGACTAGTTAATCACTGCAATGACTCGGCGGCCTGGCGTCCGGCCCTTCTATCACTGTTTTCTTATACATGTAGTGATGGGACTAAATCGTGATAGTAATTATCTCAGGTGTCATCTGCCACTCAGGGGAAGTTTTTGAACGTTGATACAGTAGAATACAATTGAACAGTTCGTTATGGAGTAAGGATCGATAAGCCAGTTCTAACGTACTGCATGTCGCACCAAATACCCAGGCCTGCTCGTAGAGACTTCAGTAGCGACTGCTGCTGTCTGATGATCTCTGATGTGCGTAGAACTCGAAGTACTGGGAACAGATACACCGCCTTTCGCCAGTGGTTATGCACTCTTGGACCGATACATTTATCGGTGGTATCAAGGCAGGTGTATCACTCCAGAATGGTCAGGGAGGTACGGTGATCTCTCTCTCTCTCTCTCTCTCTCTCTCTCTCTCTCTCTCTCTCTCTCTCTCTCTCTCTCTCTCTCTCTCTCTCTCCCCCCCCCCCCCATGCACACACAGATCATTCACTCCCGAGAGCTGATCTGCTCCCACATTGAATCATCTTTTCAAATCTTGTGTAGTTCTGCTGCGTTGCCTGGTATGTCACACTGCATGGTCCTCACAAGATGTCCGCGGGCCAGCCGCAGACCCTACTGTCTCAAACCCAGAACTGCAGTGCAGGCCAAAGATATCCAAACCTCTTGAATAAACTAGCACCGCGTTTAATAGAGTGCACAGACCACCAGTGTGTAATTGGCTAGAGCTGCGTAGCGCCCCCCCCCCCCCCGCTATAATTTTTTCATGAGGTTGGATTTCTTTGCCCAGCGCACTGTACTTCAAAGTATAAACTAATGACGTTTTTTACGTTACATGATTGTATTTGTAGTTGACTGCTACATAGCCATGTTTACAGTAGGAGCGTACAATGAAGTACATGTACCATGGCAAAACAATGAAGTACCACGGCAAAATCGTTTGATAGAGTTACAGTGAAGTAACACGTTAGTTCTGATTGGTGGCATGCAATACAATGCATTGTAATGTCATAATAATTATTATTATAATGTGGTAGCATAGTCATTGCATGGCTGTGAGTGGGTGCGTCTACGTGTGGGGTGAATTTTAATGACGCCGTACTTGAGTGCGTCCACCCTCATTTGGATATCTGCTGCTGATCAAGTATTTCACCAACTCCTCGAACATGATTGTCCAACATCTGGAACTAAGTTACTTGAGGTGACGAAAGTGCAAGCTGTGATTACCAGTCCAGAGAGAGAGAGCTATGGAACAGGCTACAGCCTTCCAGCAGCGACATGCGTGGCCCGGAGCGCCAGCCGCTAGTAAGAAGTGAGTAAATTCGCTGGAAGTGTGCCGGCGCATGGAGCGGAACTGCCGAAGTGCAACGACAGGTAATCAATCAATGGAGAACACGCAGTCTCGTCAATGGCACCACTAGGCTACTGATCGCAGTGCTATATCATGTACAGGCACTGTATTGTGTTGTATTGATTAATTTAAATTCGGTATCTCAACAGTACAATGAGTACCGGTATGTACAACTTGGGAAGATCCGAATGACATACATGTAGATACATAAACATAAAGTGTGCACGAAACCAATGAAGTGATCGATTAATAAAGTGTGTTGTTTATGATCTATAAATCCTGTGTGTTTTAGACATCTGTCCGGATCAGCGGGAATACCACCGCAACTGCGACTTTTCCGTGATCACTGATGAATCAGCAGCGATTGGCTTGCCTGATAATAGAATGAATGAAAGCGTCATACAGTATGTTCCCTGCTGTTTAATTAGGAACACAGCAGCACTTGAGGAAGTAAACAAGACCGTCTTGTTGGAACGAAATATTTCGCCCTAGCCCCAGTCTAGGCCCATCCATGCATGTGTAGCGAGAGAGAGAGACTGCGGCCCGCCACAAAATTGGTGGCAGCGGTGGGATTCGCTACACATGCATGGCGGGTGTTGTCATACATGTAGATATTCCTCCTAGATCCTGTACTCTGTATTGTAACGCTGTCTGTCAGCAATCCTCCACATTCACAATGTCTGTGTATGGAGGTGCAGAGATTGAGGGAGAGAGGGGGGTGGGGTGGAGAGAGGTAGAAAGAGGTAAACAGAGGTTGGATGAGGCGTGATAAGCGATCTACTGAGTTCCCTATCCATCACACAGTGTGTTATTAGTACATATTACAGCCTCGGACTCATGTACAGTGTACGTTCAATTCGACAGATTATACTAGCGCTGCTGGTCATAATTGTTCACGATCTCAGATAAAATCCCTGTACGAGCGAAACTTCCTAAGCTGGTTGTGTTTCTGGTTGTGTTTCTCAGCCGGTTGTCGCGGACGTGCGAACTTTGTCTTACTTTTTACAAACCGGTATCTGATTCCAGCAGCGATCTGCTGTGTGTACATGTGCATGTACATTCGTACTCTAGTAGATCTACATGTGGCATGTGCATCACAATCATACAAAGATAAGGGATTGATTCCATGATTGATGGCAACTACGCACAGCTAGCGTTGATATGACATGTGCTGGGGCCTGCCTGCCCAAGGCTTTGTTTTAATAAATAATAATTATTATTATTATAGTGTTGGAATACGATAGTATCACTGCTGCATGTCTAGCCTACCGTATACATGTAGCTACATGTAGCTCTGTCACTGACAGTGACAGTCTGTGCCCTGCGCCGTGACTATTATACAGTGATGCAGTATTAAAAATGCTCCTGCAATCATGAAATGTGGCCTTGACTGCCTTGAGCAATGATTTGTACCATGTGTTAAAGGAGCGCGTAATTATGATCTACCCCTAGGCCCTCCTCATTCCTGAAGTTAGTAAAAAAAAAGGCACAGATCCTGGCAGCCTAGCCTACACCAGGGGGTACTAACAGTTTTTTTTTAGTACTCCCTGTCCTACATCGTGGGAGGTGTCAGCAGACAGGCTAGAATGTGCCTGGCAGGGTTTGTATGTGACACGTGGAATGCATCTCCTGCAAACTTTACAGGAAACTATTCAAGGTGATTTTATACTGTTTTGATGATACATGTAGTTCATAGTTTCTCAACATGTACATAACTCATAAGGCCTATTGTATACATATCGTGACGTGCACGGATACACCCGTGCACGTACAGGTACAGCGTACAGGGCTGGTATAAATTTTCCGTCGGTCAATAATTTCGTCCAACTCCAAAGAAAGGGAGTTCGTCCGGTTGAAACTTTCGTCCAAGACAAAATTTAATTAACGGTTACCAATGACAATGACTATATGCTAGGGACCGGCGGATTCTGCTCGAAAGGGTGGCAGATTCTGCTCGAAAAGCAGTGAAATTGGCAGAACCAAAAAAAACCTTATGGCGGGCAATTCCTTGAATTCTGCTCCATTTCTTTATCCTCATACATGTACCAAACATGCATGAAACTTACCAGAAAAAGTACCGAATTCTGCCAATTTTTCTGCCGGCAGAATCCGCCGGACCCTACTATGTGCATTTTGTACTCAGGACATGCCATATCCATGGTTTATCGACACAGACCGTAATCATGGTAATCGCGTGCCACAGAACAACATCTTCGCTGACGACAGCTGTTGGAGTGGGTCCTGCCTGTCCTTGCCCTAGTTACAGTACTGTTGGTTATGGATGTATGGATGGGTCAAGCACATGTCAAAGATGTCATGCATCCTTGATTCCGCCTGAGACTGTGACTGGTGTGAGAGCCTGAGGCCTGTGTGACTGTGTGAGGGCCCAGTGAGTCGATGACACTCGGCCAAGTCTGCATCCAGGCGTCTCCCGGACATGGCTCTGGATAAACCTTGTTTTGAAACAACTATTAGACAACTACATGTACATTGTAGCTCCCTAACGTTAGAATAAAGAGGGTCAGAGCCCGGCGGGTCTAACACCCGTAGGTAGACCTACGGTTCAGATGGTCGTCAAGACCGGAGCTCTACCAATCGTGGATGGTTGTAGAAAGGTCACTGTAGTGGGTGACAGCATGTACATGACATTGTACATGTACATGAATTAATTTTTGTTTGAATTCGCGAGTACACACGTCACATGGGCTACAACTAAGTACAAGGCCGTGTGCACCTCTTCAATGTAGGCTCTATTACATGTATATAAACGCCATTTTCATCGACACTGGTGACATTGAACACTTTTAAACACAAGGGGGGGGGGCTGGATTAAACCAACATACACTGTACATGTACATGTACATGTGCAATGTACAATGACGGTGTAGTTGTCCAAGAACAGGCCAGTGACTGGGTGTAGAACAACAAGCATTGATTGTGTACATGTACATGTATATGTATATGTATACATGTACGGTGTGAAACTCGGCTCTAAACTTATTCCCTGCTGACAAAAATAATAATCATGACTCTAAACTTACAAAAAAATTGTAGTCTCCAATGACAAGTGAAATCTAACGTGCTTCTACATACTTGTACAGTCACATAAGTGGGTATACCCAGGTTTCGACAGTGCTCAACACCACAAGGGCGGAGCGTAACCACAAAGGTCAAAAAGAATGGTTCCACCAATTATATATACATACACATACGTTGTAACGCAGCGTTACAACGTATGTGTATGTATATACCATTGGTGGAACCATTCTTTTTGACCTTTGTTTGTGGTTACTTGTACAGTCATGTATTTCAGTAAACCAATGACAAGAAACACAAACCATTATACGCTGTCGGTAAGTCTTACTATTTTCACGAGTGATCTCATTCTCTGTTTAGATTTAGAGCAATGCTCGCGATAACAATCTCAATATAATCTGTCGGTCACTAGCAAACCGTAGTCTCACCCTCCTGGTCGGCAATGCGCTTAGCGACCTAAAAAAGGCCCATCTCGGCGCTAACCTAAAATGTTGCAATGCTGTTGACAGCTGCTGGGGGCTAGTCAAAGTAGATCAACGGTCGACGCTGAAGGCGCAAAGCCCACAGCTAGCCCGGCATCACCGACCGACACTGCACTGGCGACTGTGCTGCACAAGGAGTTAGGACAGCATAGTAGTGTCATTGGCCATGACCACCAGCTCCAACACCAGCGCCAACACCAGCTGCTTGCATCTGTCCCGCTGGCATTGAAGCGCTCGTTCCCACACTGCAGTGTTAGTGACTGGAACTCCCTCCCCGCCGCTCTTCTGTCCCAGCCTCCATACAGCAAGGGAATGCAAGCATTCAAAACTAAAGTTTATCGCCATCTGCGAAGCACAAACTGGCTCTGGGCAGTCGACTCGCTATGATGATGCTCTCGCGCATCTATCCCTATCTATGCACCACAACTGGCTCAGACTCGCCATGATCAGCCATGATGATGCTCCTCTCAGTCACAACCCTTGTAATGTGTTAATAGTCTCACCGTTTCTCCCGCACACTCGCTGGTGTTAAATTAACCCTTCCTTTCTTTTCACTTGTCTTTGCTGACTCGTACAGTTCTATCCTTTATTTTTGGTGCGTGTTTTTGGCCGTGATGCCGAGACCTCAGGTCGGCAGAGCCATCAATGCCCCACCATCACTGCTGCGTCTCGGTGCAGCCCCTGCTCAATAGTGGTCACGTTCGTCCTCGTCTCAGTACAATTGACTTGTCTTTCTTTATTATTTTCGAGCTGGGAATGCGAACATAGTAAACACACGAATCTCCGCAAATCGTCACACACTGTTGTTGCTCGCTCTAGTCAAAGGGCAGGGATTCGAGACAAGCACACACACACAATCTGTCAATCATCTCGACTGACAATCGGCATGCTAGCGTCTGGCTTCCTGCAACACCTGCTGCAAACAGGATGCTTGGAATGGCCGCACCCGATCCGAAAACGGACTTCCTGATCGTTTCAGTTTTTTTTCAATGAAATTTATTTTAGAAGCTTCCCCAGCTGTCGAACCTTCAATGCTTGTAAAGTCCTGGATAACAGGTCTGCGTGTCAAGACAATACCGGGACGGTGTCGGGCGAGTAGGACATACATGTACATGTAGAATGTACAATGTACAAAGACAGAGAGGGGATGAACAAGTCATGTAAATTCGTGTGTGCTCGTTCATGCAGAAGCAAAAACAATAAATGCGACTTCCTGCACTAGCACTCTCTCACTGAAGCCTAGTGAAGGACGAAACATCACATTGATTCAGTCATTGATACCCAGTTCTGTCTGTATCAGTGTATGCGACACATAATCATTCATACAATGTCATGTACGTCATGTGACTGTGAGTTCAATGACGTAGTCTGTCAAGTGTCATACAAGAGTTGTTCTTTTTTCCCTCTTTTAGAAGTAACATTCTTTCAACATTTCCATTTTATTTAATATGTTGTAATGTACATGTACATGCATTTTCAGTGTTTTTCACTCAAGACATTCCCATGATAGGCATCTACTGGTATTTGTCTTTGGAAAATCAATGAAATAAAGTGAAAAACACGCACACACACACACACACACACACACACACACACACACACACACACACACACACACGCCCTGCACTTGCACGTGTCATAATACATACATGTACATGACATTGTAGACTAGCACACACATCTCAAGTGTTAGTTAGCATTTCCACACTTGGTGCTATTCTTGGACGTGTCGTGATAGTTCTCTTTTCTCTTCTTCTTTTTTTGCTCTGTTGGCTGTCTCGTCACCTTTCAAGTGAAGACTATTTGGTGTTCTTGCCGATGTGTGGATTCCAGATCATTCCTGTGGCTGTACTATTATCTGAGTTCATGCTTGCCTCCCAAAATACGGGTAATTATTTATTCATTTTGTGCAACTGACAGCCCGTTCGGGAATGGAAGTGTGTTTTTTTTGTTTTGTCTTTTAAATTTCGGCCAGTCGGCTGTTATCATTTCTTTCGTCTTGGGGGTTAGACAAGGGTAAGTAGCCATGTAGGGGCGCGCGCCCGCCTTTAGGCACCGGGAGTCGCAGCGTGGAAGTGTTTATAAGTGGAAAGAAAACGCTGCAGTGGAGTTGGAGAGTTTCTACAAAACATAATCGCCAGGCCAAGATTCAATGTCAATGATCTCTCGTCGCGTGTGAAACTTGCAGTTACAACAACATGATCTTCATCTTCTTCTTCTTGTAATCACCAAGCCATGTTGAAAAGGCAGCTGCCTCCGAGCCCTAGCGGCGTTCCCGAGCACAGACAACTGGCCTATAAAAAAAAGAGAAAAAATACACACTCACTCAGTGTTACGCTACTCGCTGTAGTGACACCGAAAATTACTGATCCCAAACTAAGACCTTCCTTGTCCTTTCCTAAAGGAAGGCAGAATCGAAAGGCAATGATGGGATTCGGGATGCCGTCGGCAAACTCTCAGGTGTTTGGGCCCCAGCTCAAGACCCGTTCTACACTGTCACCGTCTGTATAACCGGAGATAACTGAATCACTCAGAAGGGCTCTAGGGCTCAGTAGTTAGAAGTTTATCGCGGTTCTAAAAAGTGGTGCAGTCCACATGACATCGTAATCATGTATGCAGAACATTGAAGTCTACCTGCGAGGTGTTGCTGTGATTTGCATTGGTGTCAAAGGCTAAGGAAGGGCTCAACTTTTTCTTTTTTCTTTTTTTAAACGTCGAAGAGTATGACTACTACATGTATACAGTATTCACTTCAACTTGTATTGTATTGTATTGTATTGTATTGTATTGTATTGTATTGTATTGTATTGTATTGGGGGTTAGACTCAAATTAATGTTTAAACCCCTCGTTCAGTCGTTGATGTATTCCCTGTTGTCGTCACTCCAGTCAAGATGATCCCTACATAGCGATTGCACGCGTGGTTCCTAGCCTTGCACAACACACTGTACTGGCACTACGCCAGTGTACGAAGTGTCAAGACTCAAGAGTATACATTTTGTATTATTATAAGCTCCCAGGGAGCCTATTTACCCTTGGTCACGTGTGCATACAAGCCAGACTGGATTATCTGCTCTTGATACAGGGACGAGGCAGAGACAAAGGAGGAGGCATGCATTTGCTCTGAGCCTGCCAGTACAGAGTGCACAAGAGCGAAATTTAATTAAGCTCCGGGCAGTCCGGGGGCTTATTGGCATACATGTACATGTATGCTGTGTCATCTTATATTCGGGCTGATACATTCATATCGCGTTACAATTATTGTTGTTGACAGCGTACCACGTGGCACTCACAGCGAAATTGTTTTGCGATTTAACTGCGCATTGTCCGGCACTTGACCGATGGGTGTTGCTAGCGCCAATCCGGATAATTCACTTTGCATTTTTCGTCCTATTGGGCAAATGACCGCTGTTGGCATCAATATCAGCAAACCTCATGCCATCTGCTCGATCTACATGTAGATGGCAAGCACAGTTTCAAGCTGTCTATGTTGTGGCACACATTGTAGTGATTATACCCCGCAGCCCGCAGCCTGATTTGATACGATGTATCCTGTTGTTCTCTGTTGTATCCTCCTTCACTGCTAGCCCATAATAGGGATTATATTCCTACTGCAGAACAGTACAGCAGTGTACGTGTACATGTACATGACCATTGTACTAGTTGTATTAGTGTTGCTAGGCCAGTGGCTGCGGGGGACTAGGTAGACTGCCAACACTTAGTGCTGCCGGTACTAATTTTACTGCATAATTACTCAAGTATTATGAGTGACAGACCCCCACCGCCTGGAAATTGGGTGTGTGCACAGATAGTGCAAACCTGTTTGCTCGCCAGTTTTTAACGTCTGCAACAAATACGATAACCGACGCTCATGCAAGGCTAGGGAGGACGGAGAGTGAACGATACACACTATCCGACGTGCCGTTCATAACCAGGTTACCGGTAGTCAAGCGAAGTCTTGGCAATGCCATTTTCGTCATAACTATTGTATCATTTTGGTATCACCCACCACATGCACACCACAACTGCGCTCTCCAGCCGACCTCGACGCGTTGCCACTGCACACCAGGCATCAGCAAAGCGATGTACATCCGCTGATACTCATTGTATCATCATCTGAAAGATCATGTGACATTGTTCATGTACCTGCATGCATTTCCAATCTTCCATGCCGTGTGTACTAAGGATTGGAAGGTCTGCGCTTGCATGGATCACAATTATGTACATGACTCTACTGAAGACTATAAAGCAAACGAGGCCTTCTGCAGAGCTCCTGTGAAGCCCTGAACCGAATTGAAGAATGATCACTCGACTTTAAAACTGCTTGTGTTCGTTTAGTGCGAATATGAACGCGCGAAAGCTCTCTGTACTGCAGTACATAATACAGCTGTAATGTGTATTGCCAAGACGGCAAGAGTCAGCACAAAAAGAGTCTTATTTTCTCCCAGTCCAACTGTGACGTTTCGTGTTTTCACTACTCACACAAATCCATTTAAAAAAACTACACACTTCTATCAGTTGTGTGTGTTTGCATGATTGATGAAGCTCGCCACTCTTCCATATACATGTACAGTATGAACTGATTTGCTTGGGCTGCCTCCCTACATACATGTATAGCCATAATGCATAGCTTACATAATGTTGTAAAATGGCAATAAATAAGATAAATTGTGTACTCATAACAACAGCAAAAATGAAGAAAGTCAAGTTCCATAACGTTTTCTTGTGGCTGTCATCAGTGGAACGCCGTCACATAAAAATGTAATAACTAAAACACACACTTATATACATGTAGCTAATATGGTTTCAGGCAGAAATACAGCAGCTAACAAATACAAAAAGCGAAGTTTGGACCTTTGCAATCATGGTGTGAATATAGTGTATGTGAGAAAGGTAGTGGCAGATGAATGTGATACTGTGTGAATGAATGTAATGGTGCGTGTGTATTACTTGAAGAGTGTGAGTGATACAACGTTTCTTTCTGTTTACATAGCACAGGGTCACGACTCACGAGTACGAATATACACATCTTCCAACACCTGCAATTGCTTGAAGAAACGTGCGCAACGAATAACACTAAACCAGGAATCGTCAAACACCTTACGACATTCTGGACTGGACACCAAATGCTTGTACACTGCGGACTTCCTCTTGTCAACATCAAACTCCTCCTCATCACTACTCTCATCCTCCACCTCCATTCCAATGCCGCCATCCATCCCATCGTACTCGTATTCGTCGTCATCAGTCTCCATTTTTATGTGACGGCGTTCCACTGATGACAGACACAAGAAAACGTTATGGAACTTGACTTTCTTCATTTTCGCTGTTGCTATGAGTGCACAATTTATCTTATTTATTGCCATTTTACGACTATTGTCTCCTCGTCGATTCAGTGTTTAACTACATAATGTAGGCTATTCTTTTCACACGCGTTACACATGTGCATGGCATTGCATGCTGTTGTTGCGATTGTCCGGCGCGTGACCTCTCCTCATCTTTGGTCTGGACAATTCTGTGGCAAAAATGTGGAGTCAAATTGCCATTGCCTATTTCGGACACGAATGCTTTGAAAACAACTAATACTTGCCTGAAATGCCGATAAATGTACCCGGCACTGATGGCACTGTCAGTTATGGGTCCTGTCATTTACATGTATAATACAGTGGTTGCCCTACAACAGTGCAAGTAGTACCTGGGCTAGGTGTCCGCTGCATTGTTCTCTTTCCCACAGAGTCTCAACTGCTGTGCAGTCGGCGGTCGTGTACTTCGAAGTACATGTATCTCGCAATGTGTTACGGCGCATGCGCTATTCCGAACATTGTGCCTGGCGGCCGCCGTGAACACAAATCTCAGAACTAACTTGTACAATGTAATGTCCTTAAATTGGCCAGTAATCGCGCTGTTGAGTATCAGCCAGTGTCACTGACAACAGTAACTATCAAGTGACAAGTGTTACACTACGTAAAGGTGCCATTTTGTTTGCCTACAATGTAGGCAACCACGGTCTACTATACTGCAGCCATATGGCGAGACAATAATACAATGTACATGTACCGTCGTATGAAATGATGAAACAGGATTGGAGAAGCGACGTGAAGGGTGACAGTGTAGACAAAGTCATACACGATACAACCTACATTTAAGCATGGATAGGCGGTGCCTCGTTCTGCAGTCGAATGTGAGAGCCCAAGGATTCAAGCGCTAGCTTGATGGCTGAAACACCTACGACACAGGACTTCACTTCGCTCACGCCCAAGCTGGACTGACCGGCTTGATTCTGAGAAATTAATATGTTCCAAACAAAGAACCAGAGGAAGCTTCTTCTTCAGACAGCTTAGCAATTGTAGGTTTTTCGGCTATCTAAAACGTAGCTCACGTTCTGGGATTCCTTGGGTTCTCAAATTCAGAACGAAACACCGCCTATCCACGCTTGAATGTACCAATACATTGTCGACCCAGGGCCTCATCAGGAAGTGTGTAGTGAAGCCCCAAGGGCGAACATTTGGAGAAATATAAATCTTGAATTGCAGGGTAAGATATTGCTGGTGATACTGGTTAACATGATTAATGTAGCAACAACGAGCGAATTGACTAGACAGATACAGTATGTCGTCTTCGACTCTTTACGCGACTTTCCCGGGTTTGAAGAGCTGTTTGTACTGCATGTGCGGTCACAGTGCGGTTTTCAGTTCCGCGAGAGCTTACGCGGTCGGGGACGTACTGCAAGTCTATTTTGGAGAATTGTTACATGTGTGCGTGTGTGTGTGCATGTATCGGTACATGTACATGTATCACAATACGATTGTATGGCGAGATCGGTGAGGTGAGTCGTAGATATTAGCAGAAGGTTAATCATGCCTTGTTGGGCAATGTCGGGGGGGGGGGGGGGGGCTTTCCTAACAATCATTGCCGAAGTTGCAACCACTATTTCGTAATATCAGAGTTGCCTGGCATGCTGTGTTCAATCTGCTGCTCTGGTCACGCCAGAATAGTATTACTGTTATTACCAGGGAGTTGCTAAAACAAGCCTATCAACAATTATTGATGTCTTCCACAGGAGACAGCTCCGAGCTATAATCGGTATCCGCCACCCGGACCACATCTCTAACGAGAACTTGTGGGCAAGGTGCCAATCAGAGCCAATGTCAGAGACGATCCAGCGCAGACGCAGAAGGATGCTGGGTCATGTGTTGCGCATGCCAGAAGACACCCCCGCAAGCAAAGCCATGTCCTGCTACTTTGCTGCGGACGCCACCGCGCATCGTGGAAGGCCAAAGACAATGCTGCCAACAGTATCCATCAAGGACACTGCCCTAGCTGGCGTCATGATGAAGTCCGCCAATAGCCTTCGTCAGTCCAGATGTCTCGCAATGGATAAGATCAAATGGAAAGGACTATTTCAGTAATACAAACCCTATTTACCGCGGTACTCAATGTGAGACAGAAGCGGAACAGGCATACAATTTTCATTGTTATGTCTTGTTACGCGCGATGTACATTATTATTATTAGTAGTAGTAGTAGTAGTACTAAAACTAAGCGAACCACTGTCCTCAGGCTTACTACTCCTTTGTTTAATTCATACCATGGCTATTGCTAATCTGTAAGAGTAAGTAAAGAAGAGGTTGGTGCCACTTCGGCGATACTTGGGGATTGTGTGTTGCTCCCTACGTGGGAGCTCGCGCTTTTCCTGCCGACTTGAATTCTCACTTGACTGACTCACGACTGCCATTCAGAGCACACGAGAAGTCCATCGAACCGTCCACTCGACAAACCTGCAAGAAAGCGCCACCCCAAGCTGCTCTTAGTCATGTAGATATTGGTCGTCGATGCAGCGTCACGAATTTTAGGCGCTATGTAGAAAGCGCTTCTGTCTTCAGATACATGTACTGTACGAGTAACTAGTGTGCAGAAGACGTCCCCAAGCCCAATTGATGTAAGCCGATGACAATGTCCTACTTTCAACTGAAATACTGGAAAAACAATATCAAATTTGATATACATGTATTAATGTAAAGTTCACACGTTCGCATTACCACCGGCTGTACAACGAATCGGGTATGAGGAACACAACCAGCTTTAGCGAAGTTTCGCTTGTGCCAGGCCACCACCATGCCGGAGATGCCAAGGTGGCAGATGCAGCACCTAGCGGCGAGGGTGAGGTGGTTAGCCTCACGACCGCTGATATATCCTATTAAAGAACTCTCCGACTCCACTGCAGCATTTTCCTTTCACTTGTAAACACTTTCATTTCCGGAAAGGCTGTCAGCTGTACAAAATTTATGAAAGTATTCCCAACGTGTAGCCCATTGGCTATTGCCCCGATGATGCCCCATGGGCGAAATGTTGGCAATCCTTTCATTAATTTTGTACAGCTGCGAGCCTGTTCGGGAATGGAAGTGTTCATAAACCGTTGATGTCCACCAGGAAATGAGCACACCATTTGTAAGAGTACACACGTGTACATGTACATGTACATTATAACCACGATGAAAAGTTCATTACAATTCACTCAATTGCCTGATTTTTGCATTCTTGCCACTTGGGCTCTCAGGATGGCTCCCGGTGAGAGAAATACGCCAAAGTCAATCACAGGATACTTTTGTATAATTTATGTAAAGGACCCCCCTTTTGAATCTCTCAAATAGCACCGCGCCACCTGGATACCCAAATATCGCCCAATTGGAACAAATGCAACGTCGTTACATCTTGAAAAAGGTTCACGTCAGTAGTCTTGTGCATCATGCTAATCATTTCTAGGCTTGGGATATTAAAAGGGTTGAAATGCCGAAGGCCTCTATTCTAGCAACTAACTTCCTAACTTGGTGTGCAGCAACGTTTCAACTACAGGTACTGGTGGGACGGGGAAACCTGTCCGTTGCTTCACTCTATTGGCGACTCCAGGTCTGCTGCGACAATGTACATGTAGCTCATTGTACATGTACAGTGGTATTGAGCACTCTCTTGGACAGCCTGCAACCTCTCTGTTATACATTGTATATCACTTATTATACATGTATGTGCATTTACACAACGGAACAACAAGGACAATCAAGGCTTGTTTGCTGCGACTTGAAGTTTCATGCTCACGCAATCATCAGGTAACAGCAGCAAACAAGCCTTGATTGTCCTTGTTGTTCTGTTCTGTATTTAATATGCTCTGCCTCCGCCGCGGTGTTGAGCACTGTCACTGTCACTGTCACACCACTGGTCACTGTCAGCACACTGGGTACTAGTACACCCTCCGGTGTTTGTGCATTTACTCAATAGGGCTTGAAAGTGATGACGTCAAAACGGCCAGGGAGTAGTAATTTGACATCAGATTTCTATTTTTGGATCCACTAAGGTGTGACTTTGCTATTGCCTAAGTATGTGGGTGCATACAAAACCTACTCATGTCGCATGCAGCTGTGACTTTTATTTCGCCACCAGTTGTAACCCCGCCCCCAGTAGCCAAATCAGTCAGTTTCACTTGCTACATCACCATGCTGTGGGTAAGACCGCTTGAAATGTGCTTGGATCCATACAAAAACTGGATCCAAGTGGATCCAGTTTTTGAATTTTTGAAATTGTTGCTATGCTGTGACGTAGCACTTTCAAGCCCTATATCCAGCTGCTGCGCGTCAATATACATACCGGTAATCATAAAGTATGACTGACACCGAGGTCATGGTGATGCGTCATGCCTCATCGATATCATCAAGAACTCAGGAACAATTCTGACGTGGCCACAGTCATAATTATACAGATGGCCGGAGAATCATACACGCACTCCTGACCTAAGATCATTAATTATTATTGGCTGCGGCTGAGAGGTCTTGATTTTTTTGGGCGTGTGCTGGGCGTGTGTTTGTGAAGTCCATCTTTCGAATAGAATCATGCCTACTACCCAGTGTTGTGTTTTGGAGGCTCGTGATGGTACTACTAGGGACGGGAGGGGAGGGGAGGGGGGGGGGGGCAACACAAACTGAACGTTGTGAGGTGTCCATATCAGGCCAAGGGAGACTTACCAGTTCACTGATAGTTTGTATTGGCTAGCTATCTTGATGCGCGGGCCGGGGCCTTGCATGCGGGATGTTGGAACTAACTTGGAACTGTGAAAACTAACTTTACAAAGTGCCATGCACTGTACATGTACTAGGATAGTGTAGCCGATCAGACTTGAATTCGGAAGTAACACGTCGTTAGTTCCGCCTGCACAACAAGACCATAGGCATAGGATAAGCCAAGACTCCCGGTTAGAACGGTGCCGGGCCTGCGGGCAGATACATGTACAGTCGTCCCTCTCTAATCCAGCACTTTATAAACCAGCACCCTCGATAAACCAGCACAATTTTCAGTAGCCAAAATGTCCTCTTCATGCACATTGCAGCAGTAAATCCGATTTGTTAATCCAGCACCCTCCCTAATCCAGCAGATTTCCGTGGCACAAATGGTGCCGGATTATAGAGGGACCACTGTATCAGATATCGTAATCGTATACAGTCTTTGGAAGACCGACATTCATCAATCTTTGGAGACAGGCATTCTCACCAGACCACATGATACAGTTAATTTAAACCAGTGTCAAGCGACCATTGACTAAAATAATTCACTCGAACGTATGGCTTTGCGGTGTTTGTATTAATTTTGTATTTGTGTTTATTTATTTTCTTAGAGGCCCAACGGCTTTTCGCGTGTCGAGGGGGTTTCCTGGTATCTCTTGAATAACGAAATGCATGTACATGTGTACATGCTTGTTGGAATACTGTGGTATTTTGCGGGCCATGATAAACCGGAGCCTGTACTGCTACATGTACATGTATAATAGTGTATTTAAAGCGACCACCTGCCCAAAACAGGTTGTGATGCCATCCCAGACTTGGCTAAAGGAACGTGTCTCAGGAAGTACTAGTAGTAGTACATGTAAAGATGTACAACACATGTACATTCTACATGTACATCATGTATGTTATTCTCTGAATCGAAATAGGAAGGAAGATGTCCGTCAGCCCCAGGAAGCGGTGAGAAACATTGACAGCCGACTCCCTTGCGATATTAGGTCACCGTCTGCCTCCCCCGCCACCCGACCACAGACTCAGCCTTGGTCGTGCGAGAACTGAATCAACGGCAGATCCAAGCTCACATCAGATCTACGTCAGTATAATGCGGAGATCTCCTACATTTCTGCGGGGATTGTCATGTACATGTACACTGTATGATGAGCTGGGCAGCAGAGGGAAGACGATGAAGTGCATGTGTAATGTGAGAGAGAGAGAAAAACAGAGATAAACAGAAATCTTTGTCGTGTTGTTCTGCTACTTGTCCGAAATGCAGGAAGCGTTCGCACGAAGTTCCCACTCCTTTTTTTAAAAAACACAAAAATAGAACAGAGCACGTGATGGCTTTGCGAACATGACGCGCGGCGGGCGGAAAAATGTCGGACCACAGTCAGGCGATATGCTGCTCAGATTACGCACATCTGTCTACTGCAGTCCAAGGAGGACGAGAATAGCCACTGCCTAGCCTAGCCTAGCTGTGAGTATGAGTTAGGTGGACAGGGCCACAGGGCAGTCGTCATGGGGAAGATCGAGCAGCCAAGTATTATTTTACATACCGGAATCATACGTCCATGTACAAATGCTGGTTTAGAAATACTCTTCTCGTTCATTAGACTTCATTGCGATCGGTTCGTCACGTAACGCTGACGAGATAAACAAGATGTACAGTGTACAGCTGACCGGAGATTGATCATACGTGTACCATCATACATGTACTTCTGACTGTCCTGCTTTCACGTCATCAGAGAGGTTTTGCAGAGCGAACGTTCGCTCTGCAACATCTCTCCATCTACATGTACATCTATCAAGATTACACAAGGCAGAACAACAGAGACCAAAAATCCTTCTCGTCCAGACACTTTGTCTATCAGTATCAAGATTATCATGACTGCAATCTATACAGTTGATGGGTTGGTTGGTTTTTATTTTGACTTCGCACATTCAAACGGGATGGCGACCCAATAAAATGATGCCGAAAGCTTAGCCTAGAACGTTAGTAGAAGTGGCACAAGTTAGTATGATCGTTGATTGGGCCCAGTACTCCGGGTTCGGACGGTAATGTGGTATGCGAGGTGAAAGGTGGATTTTTTACGTGGCATATACATGTACATGTACATGTATGGCATATATTTTATTCATATGGTGGTAAACACGCACCTGGCAATATGGCGGTCAATACACGCCGGATAGTAATTACATGTACATGTACATGTATACGACAGGAAGAAAGGAGGTGGATTGTGTCTTTTATATCTGTCTCATACAACCACAGACAGTAAATAGCAGACAGAGATCACGGATAGAGCGGCTCGTGCGGGCAGCGACTGGGACCAGTAGACCAGGGGTCGAGCTATGGCAGTGTACTAACTAAGAACACCAAAGATACAAGGGATGAAACTCGCACCATTTCACTGAGAATCAGCATCCACTCATGTTGTCCAGTGATTGACTTTTTTCCCTTCAAACTCGGACGGGGGAACGGTTACATGTACAAAAGAAAAAGTTTCCCGCCTGTGAACTACATGTACATGTAACTAACTATTACTTGTGTGCTTGTACAGGTATGTATGATAATTATAATAATCTTTATTTCAGGATTACCCAAAGGCTAACGCCTATCTGGGGGATATCCATATGTAGATCTACATGTATGTGTATGAGACTAAAATACTCCAAATGTCATTGTATTGTGGTATTTTCGGTTGACACTTTGACATGGCCTGACCACGGCGGTGACGTTGCAATCGCGTGTGTTCGCGCCGAGAGGCACACGCCATCGGACAGGAATTCAAGCCTGGATTCTGTCATTTCAGCTACACTGGTCATTACAGACAGTAGTATCGCCGACACCGTACAGAGACACAAGCCAAGGCCAATACAGTACAGTACAGTACAGTACAGTAGTATAGTATACAATGTACATGTATCCCTGAAGATGCCCTCTTGGGCGAAAATTTGGAAAGGAGTTTGAAGTTTGGTTTTGAGAGATTTGGAGAGACTTTAATTTTTTTTTGTAGCCAAGGACTTTGTGCGGCCGTGGGCGGTGAAAGAAAATTAGAAATCATGACAAGGCTACAGAGGAGTTACGCCATCCTTATTAAATGTACATGTACATGACTGTACAGTAAAACCTGTTGTCAAGGCGACCACTCGGATAAGGCGACCACCTGTCCTAGAAGACCACTGACACTAGGATCAAGGAATGCTATCTCCAGTCAAATGACCCTGGATAATGAGACCACCTGGTAATGGAGACCACGTTTTAACGGTCCCTTGAGCGGTCGTCTTAGACAGACTTCGCTGCACCTGTATTGCTGGACTCACAAAATGTCATTGTGATGCAGATTGTAAAGAACCATTGGAGAAAAAGAAGAAGTGCATTGAGCACTGGTAATCCAGACGGTGGTATGGCCTCCTGGGTTAGAGGCCCTATCAGGCTATAGGGCGTGTCCACTGGCTCCTCCACTGCATATGCACATACCCAATCATACCAGACTCAGTCAGTCTGAGATACAGTATCATCTCAATCGTTGGACAGCTTGTCATGATGTACTGATGTACATGTTGCTACTTGGCCTTATGCCATACAATGACTACTCAGTAAGTATGTAAGTAATGGATGCCGATGGATTCAGTTTGCTCCATTTCTTTACTGGGAACTACTGGCAGTAGCCGAAGGCAGTTAGAAGTAGAACTGTGTGTTAATCATTGCCTTGCGGCGGTGGAGGTGTTGGCACATGCCAGGGGAGGTGTCGACGTTGCAGTGTGACGCATGCGGAGAGAGAGCAGGGAATAGCGATTCATGCAATATGTCCTGAGAAAACTGCGAACTACTAGTAACTATAAATTATGTATACATGTAGTTGTCTTTACAACACTGTAGTGTAGATACATGATCAGATGTCGTGTGCATTGCATGCGCGCGTGTTTAACGTTTGTTTGTCGCGCGCTAGCAAGACGTCGTTGAGTAGCACACACTGGAAAACTGCTTCTGAACTGAAGCGGGGAAATGTCACAAGTGGCCTTGCACACAATGATAATGTTTATCAACTCACTATCAATTCACTATTCATGAACATAATGTTGAGAGGCACTTGAGCTACTTCTCGCGCTATCTGAGCTGCTGGTGCTGCATCAATACACTGGAACATGTTTGATATATCCACAGATACTTCTGTTCAAATGCATGACACACACCAGGAGTAAAATACGCTCCTGATCTCTTGTTAACACTTAGCGTTAAACTGGCAGTGTATGCATGTTCGGCTGAGACAGAAGCCTCGGAATGGTGCTAGCTGTGAGTATGGACTTTTGTGTCGTGACAGTGCATGCAGTAGCGCGTTTTGAAGAGTCGCTGCGCCGGGGCCCGGGCCCGGGCTCGACTCTGCGCTGGCAGTGCTGAGTGCACTCTCCCGAATGCTAGCCTTCTTGCCATGGGGTGGCCGTGGGCAGTGCATACCTGTTTTAAACCGTGCATCTATTCTTGACAAAGTCACATAGTTGAATGGTTTGATGGATGCCATCCCTGGCCCTAACATCAGGAGCATGACTGGCACTTGACGGCTCTCCCAGCACTCATGTCATCGCCACCATGCCGAATGTAACAGCAGCGCCTGCAGCTGGCGCAGCAGTGTGCCAACCATGTCCGGACTGGCCTGCCACATGGCCTGAGCTGTGTGCCTTTTTCGGTGAGCTTGGCCCTTGGCCTTGGGCAACGGTGATACTGCAGGCAATGCATTGTGTGGTGCGCAGCTAGCATGTCCATGCCCTAATCAGCATGATCATCAGCTCCATCTGCATACATGGCGCTCCATGGCATCCGTGATCCAGCCTTCCAGGCCTCAGCATACCATACGGCATACAACACTGTGAACACAGGCAACAGACAACACTGACACAGACACCACTGCCAGGCACAACTGCCTGGGTTGGGCACAGTCCGGCATGCCCACTGACCAAGCTTGGCCACAAGTAGGTTGGTGCATGCATACAATCATGAGTGCATGGACTGCAATGTATTGTTTGTGCCCGGGTCGACCCACCATTACGGCCATTACACAGCATTCATACATGCGTGTGTGCATGGCGGCCACACTCGTGTCTGTTTTATGCACTGAACAGCTGATGTCTGTCATTCAGCTAGCTGCGAGCTGTGTAGCGCTGGTACATGCTGTATGGAGTACAGTACACAAACGCAGTGTGTCCGACTCCGAGATGCAGCTTCACGAACGCCATCGGGAAGCTTCACGCTCACAGCTAGCATGCAAGCTAGGCTGGCATGGCAGCAGGACGCGACAGGCTAAACGTAACCGGGAAGTTCGCCTTCGACTTGACTGATCAAGAGCGCTGCGATGTCGATGTTGATAATTCCCCCATGCCTATCCTAACAATGGATGTGCGGGGCGCGGGCAACGTGCTCGTCGCTAGCACCAAACCCCAACGAGCCGTGTGTCTCAGGTCAGTCGAATCGGCTAGCCAACTCGCGCCATCGCGTACATGAGCAGCTAGTGCGCTGGCAAGTAGAAAGATAGTCACTACAAAAAGGCAACGCAGAACGCTTCACGGATCTCACAAAGCGGTCAGCTCCGACGCGCGCCGATCGGTCACATATCGGCGGCTCGCCCTGTACGCGTATATCCATGCATGTGTGCTTCTAGCTAGCTGGGTCAATACATTAGCACTTTCCTTATGCCAATCTGCACACAAATCAGTAGAAGTGGAATTAATGTAGGACTTGACCAGAGGATAGCCTCTCGCCGTTAAACTGCGGGTGTATGCATGCTGACAGAGCAGAGAGTGTGACTCAGTGCTCCTTGGATCAGAACTCGCACTTGTGTTAGGGGTGTTGTGTAGCACAGTGTGTATTCTGCGTCAGTGCTCGCCGACCCGTCCTATCATCCTTGACCGACAGAGCTAGAGGTACTCATCCCGGCCGTCTATATCCTTATTAGCCAGACACTGGTTCTGTACAGACGGTAGTGTAGAGACTAGAGTGAATGCCAAGGAGACACTACTACAGTCGGTGTCTCTTACGTCTAACGTGGTGGTGACCCACCGCAGTACACGTGTGACTGCTCATACTACTGCTAGCTGCGGCCGTCCGACAGTCCGCATCGCATGTCGAGACGTGGCTCGGAGGTCCAATAACCGCACAGTGCAGTGTGGCAGTCACTGTGCGACGCTTCTCTTTAGCAGTGTCGCGACCGACCATAGGATTTCCAGTCTGGACAGCGCAGCTGGGCAAGCAAGGTTGAACCATCTACCAACCATCCACCAAGCCGCGTCCAACGGCGGCTGATAGTATCCTGAAGCCGCTGCATACAGTACCCCCTAATGACCTGCGTATACCGGCGCACACAATATCGCGTGTGTATACGGTGGCGGGTGCTTCAACGGATACTCTAGTACTCTGCCAGTGATTCGGGAAACTGCAGCACGCGTGGTGCAGATAGCGTGATCGCGCTGAAGGAAAGGTGAGCCGGTAGTACTCGTGTATATTTAGTATTGCACTGTCCCGAGCACTGAGAATCCCTCAGTCACCAGTACTGTTCCTACGTCACGGGAGTCACGTGGCGTATCTACTGTTGCCTGTTGCTGGCACACTAGTGCTTCAGCTCGGCGGCATTGAGAGTGATCGTTCTTGTACATCCGGTGCCAGGAAAGCAGCGACTCGTGCCGGCGTGTACTGCATGACTCTAGTCCTCTCTGTGTGCGCGTGCCTACCGAAGATATAGGCACGCACACAGACACACAGACACACACGCGCGCACTCAGGGAAGGACGGAGGGAGAAGTAGAGAGAACTGTCCCCGCGCAGGCTTGCCCGTATTCAGTGACTCCCCACTGCAGAGCAGACGTGTACCCTGAACTGATCTGACCACAATCTGCCCCGGGCTCCAGTATCGTACTCTGCACTATTGACCACAGCGGCGAATACATTGTACTGTACACGACGTTGTGTGTTCTCGTCACGTCTATAAAAGGCTGGCTGCGATACGTGCTGTCAGTTCAGTCACAGAGTCGGCGGCGCTGCAGTCAGATAGAAAGAATTCGTGTGGCGTTCCGAGCGGCCAATTGTCGGTAGGTGCCGATCGGGTATCTGATCTGTACTGTCGTTAGTGCTGCTCACGCGCCAGAGCAGTGAAGTGAACTAGCTCTATAAGTCACTTGCCACTTGTCTTAGGATTGCTAATGTCAGTGATACAGCGGGAAGAAGCATACCTGCTGTCGCTACTCTCGATCTGTTCTCTTTCTTGCTGTCGCTGGGAGCAGATCGTTGCTTCATAAGACTAGTTACACCTCTAACTATCGGCTGCACCGCATAGTCGTATCCCTAGCCTTCACCGTACATCTTGGACCTCTCTAGCTACCTGTCTACAGAGTACAGCTGCCTTAGGACGCACAGAAAAAGAGGCCACTCGTCAGCGTTAAGGTTAAGCCTCTCAACTGCCGTTATCTCGCAGACTATCTCAGCGAACTGTCCTCGCTGAACGCAGTGCTGAACAAAGACGAGCAGCGTCGCTAGCTCATTAATTATTAAATTTACTCATATCTACTAGTAACTGTAAGGACATCGTCTCTTGCAGCACAAGCGTCACCGCTATAAGCAAGCAACTTAACCTTCTTTTCGTCTGCTATCAGGGAAACACACAGCGCAAGGAAGCAGTCTAAATTCGTCTTGCTCTGGATCTCAGGCTGAGCTAGGTCTTCAAGCGTCAACGACTGCAACGGACGTGCAGCACAGTGAAAGAGTTGCAGCATATAGAGGAGACCTGGTTCCACGTGCATCTAGCAAGTACTGCTTCTGTTGTAGAAGAGACAACGAAGCGACGACCATGTTCAGAAAACTGCTATGCATTTCCCCGCCGAGCCCGGACAGTGGCGACGGCAGCAGAATGTCTTACGGCGCACAGTCCTTGTCGTCCTCAACGGGAGGAGGATCAGCGGTTACCGCACACCCATCGCTGGAGAGGCAGGGCGCAGTGTCAGCCGACAATGGCGGCGAAGCTTACGATATCTACGCGCCTCGTCAGCGAGTAAACCACTACCACCCGCGTCCAGTGGCCACCATTGAAGAGGCAGGGCGGCAGAGGCAACAACAGGAAGAGGAGGAGGAGGAGGCAGCAAAGGCGTCCAAGAAGAAGAACACAGCGCCAGAGCTGGAGATCGACAGCGCCTACTCCCTTCATGTTGCTCTGGGCCGTATTCTCGTGGTGGCTAGCTTGGCAGCGGGAGAGCAACCATCCGTCACTCTGGTCAAAGGACATCTACAGCTGATCGAGGAGTACAATTCACTGGCCAATCGCAAAGGAAACCGAGCCTCGGCAGACTACAAAGGCAAGCGTGCTCAACGAGGGTCTAGTAGCGACTCCACAACAAGTCTACCGGAAGCGGATCAACTGCCCACGTAGTTCCCCCCAAACAATCAGCTGATTTCAACGGGATATGGCTACATACCGGAAGACTAGAGGACCAGATCACGTGATGAAGCCGCTGCTCTCACGATCACACGGTCGGCAGATACAGAGGGCGCTATGCAGTCCGTGCAGACTCGCTGGTACCGTCCGTCGCAGGTGAGCAAGAACCACGGACAGCACTACAGCACAGCGCCGCGCCACCAACCGGAGCGCTGGTATGACCGGACACTGGACTCCGATGGAACATCGCTGTTATCCTGCGCGCAACTGTACCGACGCAGCCAGGCAAATGGCTATGCCGGCCACATTGCGGACTCGACTGAGGCGTTGCCCATGCTGAAACACAAACGCTGCGTATGGATGTGTTCATCAGTCAACACCTATCACTATCAGCTAATCTACTGGCGTGCAGTGGTGTACCGTGTAGCCGTACATCTGCGAGATGACAACAACCCGACACTGCAGTGAGCCGGTCACCTATCCCATGCCTTGGTGACGAATACAGCACCACCAGCATCAGGCAGCCCCAACCAGCACCGACCACGCAGACACCTGTCAGCGGAGGCGGTCCAAAGATTGTAGCGGACAGCCGGACAGAGGAGGTGTCGGCGACGAAAGATTTAACTCCCCATTTGTGCGATTGCCACTCTAACGAGAATAGCACAGCTACAGGCCAGAGAAAACGAGCAGCGTTGCAGAGCAGCGAACACATCCTAATTCCTGAAACTGTTCTAGATAAGTGCTGGTCAATTACATCCCATCGGCTTCCACGTGCAGAGCTGGCATCAAACATGAAAATAGTGTGCGGGGAAAGTCCCCGTGCTATACTGGAAGCGAGCAGGGATGGAACAGCGGGCGAAAATGCTCCACCGACGGCAGGCTATCGGCGTGGGCAGGAAATGCACCGCCGCAAGCTGACGACGATTCACCACACAGTGTACCCAGACGTGCACAGGAGAGGCAGAGGCAAGCAGGCGCGCGCGAGCGCGGAACAGAGAATTCACAGCTACTTTAGCTTTGTGCGTGTTCTCTGATTGAACTCCATTTTTATATTTACACTTGTACATGTAACTATGCCTAAAATAGATAAAGCCGCAGTGCGCAGTGCCTGCTCGCTTGCTCCTTCCATAGGCCGTCATTGCAGCGCACACTCAAGCGAAAACACTGCGCTGCACATAGTAATAGTAAAGAGCCAACAATGTCTCGTCACCCCATCTTTGCCCATCTTTGCCCATCTTTGCCCATCTTTGCCCATCTTTGCCCATCTTTGCCCATCTTTGCCCATAACAGTTGCAGGTTTAACAATTTAATTATTATGGTCTGCCTCCACATGTCTCACCATATTCGTCTTGCGCATTACAGCAGTAGTGTGCATGGACATGTATAATAGAACCAAGGTCCAACACATTGATATTCTCCACCTGATCCGTCTAGAGTCTCTAGACACTGAGTGATACATCATGCATACCAGCTCCAACCACTTTCCTTGCCAGAATAACTTCAATACGATCTGATTTCCCCATTTGCTACTAATGTTTGAATGTTTCTTGCCTGAGAATGGCATAGCGTGAAACTCGAACGGTGAAGAAATTAACCTGCAGTTTGTCTTCTTTGTACGGAAGCTTTGACCTTTGTGGTCTTGGGCACTGTGTGGATCATGAGAAAACATACAGTAAAACCTGTGACTAACGACCAACCCTTGCCTTGAGGCCAGAGAAATCGGTCTTTAGTGACAGGTGGTCCTTAGTTAGAGGTTTGCACCGCACAACCACATAATATTATGCATGTGAGACCGTCCGTGCCTGACGAAGCGGTCTTTAGTACCAGGCTGGTCGCTAGTCACGGTGGTCGTTACTTAGTTTCAGGTTTTACTGTACATGCATGCTGCTGAGTAGTGTTGCTATAGTATAGCCTATTGGGCTTGAAAGTGCTACGTCACAGCATAGCAACAATTTCAAAAATTAAAAAACTGGATCCACTTGGATCCAGTTTTTGTATGGATCCAAGCACATTTCAAGCGGTCTTACCCACAGCATGGTGATGTAGCCAGTGAAACTGACTGATTTGGCTAGTGGGGGCGGGGTTACAACTGGTGGCGAAATAAAAGTCACACCTGCATGCGACATGAGTGGGTTGCTATGCACCCACATACTTAGGCAATAGCAAAGTCACACCTTAGTGGATCCAAAAATAGAAATCTGATGTCAACTTACTACTCCCTGGCCATTTTGACGTCATCACTTTCAAGCCCTATTGAGAATGGGTTTACAGTAAAACCTGGTGTAAGCGACCTCTGGGTTTAGCGACCACCTGCTCTTAACGACCATTTTTCCATGCACGGACAGTTTTACACAGACACTGTGGGACCTGGTTCTACAGATCACCTGGCTGTAACGGCCGCGTTTGCTTGCACCGTGGGGTGGTCACTTTAAGTTCAACCAGGTTTTACTGTATTCACAACGCCAATAGCGTGGAACCCTTTCTGTTGCGCCTTCACCTTCTCTGTCACTCCCGATCGCTTCGAGTCTTGGATCAGAGTGACTATAATATTGCTGTTGTACACTTTATTTATAGTGGAAATTATTATTATTATTATTAATGCAATGAATATAACTAAATGCGCACTCATATCACAACCATGGGGACGAATCATGTACATGTATTCCAGAACGTTTTCTTGTCACAATTATCAATGGAATTCGTGACTAAAGAGAATGATGAAACTACAATAGGATTTATACACTTGGAGTGGAACAGCGAGGATACAAGCATAGTAAGAAAAATAGCACAAACCTAGGAACAATGTGCACAGGTAATAAACTATACACTCACACACACTTGCACATGCATGTCCATTGTCACACTGCGCTTGCTGAATTTCCTATCATTTCTCACCTCACCTATAGTTTATTACCTGTGCACATTGTTCCTAGGTTTGTGCTATTTTTCTTACTATGCTTGTATCCTCGCTGTTCCACTCCAAGTGTATAAATCCTATTGTAGTTTCATCATTCTCTTTAGTCACGAATTCCATTGATAATTGTGACAAGAAAACGTTCTGGAATACATGTACATGATTCGTCCCCATGGTTGTGATATGAGTGCGCATTTAGTTATATTCATTGCATTATTAAGATTATTGTCTCCACGTCGCCATTATTATATTATTATTATTTATTCACAGGGGCAATATGCTTTGGTTCTGCAAGAGTGCTCAATGCCTGATTCAGGCAGAGCGGCGTACACAAAGGCACACAATGAAAACCTTGGCAAATTAATTCCGTTGTGACTCAGAGTTTCATGGCTGAACCAATCATCAGACAACGATGATTAATTTGCCAAGGTTTTCATTGTGTGCCTTTGTGTATTATTTATTCATATTTTAATAGGGCAATCCCCACAGACTCAAGGTCTTCTTACGGGGTACCCTAAGAATGAAAGTAATGCATGGCGAAATAGGGATGGCGATGCAAGAAATCAAAACAGGCATAATGCCTAGTAACATTGGACCCACTGTGAACAAAAATTTAAAGGATATTGTGGGAAAGTAGAGATAGAAAAACAGAGTAAGAAAAGAAAACGGAAGGTTGGTTGCACTGCACACTAGTAATTAGCGAGGGAACGAGGCTAAGCTTTGCTGTTGCTCTGCAGTTTTCATACGGCTGAGGGAGTTACATGTAGTTGAAAACGGGGAAAGTCTGAAGAAAACTCAGTTGACGGTCACCACCAGGACTCGAACCAGGGACCCTCGCGTATGGCCAGCGATGCTCAACCCACTAAGTAATGGATTGGTGTAGTCATCATCCAAGCACTTGCGACCGTTCAACATTTTCTTCAGACTTCGAAACACACGCTTCCTGTGAATCCACACAGGCAGGTGGGATGCAGCCCTCGGCCCGTCGCTGTAACCCACACACTTCACACACCAACTAGCAGTAGCTAGCACTCAGAGGCTCACTCAGAGAACTATAACCGTGACTCTGTGTAGTTCCATGCCAATTCGACCAATCACCAGACTACACAGGGCCCAGGGGCGTCAGAAGGTATTCATTTTTAGTGTGGTACGGTCAGCCATCGGAAGTACAATTATTTACTCGTGGGCCGTGGGGGCCCGGGGAGTGGCCGAAAATTTTGGAATTTTCGATCCCAGATCAGTGTATTTTGTTGATTTACCATCACGGGGTATGGGGGGCAAAAAGTGGTACGGTCAATACAGTAGTGACAGTACGGTGTGCGACGCCCCTGCTACAATTAGTCGATATCATGTAATTAGGCAAATAATAATGGCCTGTTTGTTCTTCGACTATAAAAAAACAACAACAACAACACATGATGATACTGACGGCTCGTGCCTAGCCTAGGGATATACATGTACATGATTGTACTACAGTCAGACCTCGCTTATCCGGTCCTCTTTTATCCGGATCCCTCGCCATCCGGAAGAAAATCGCTGGTTACCGTAGTAAGGTTGTATTGGGAGGAGCGAGAACAACACAGACGTAGGAACTCAGCACAGCATGCCTGCGGAGGTGGTGGAGGAAGGGAGATACAAATGTAGATACAGTCATGTACGATCAATACAATCGAGAGTACATAACCCCCGGGAGTTACGTACTCTCGATACAACGTACAGTACTGGCCAAAGAAATCCAACCTTCATGAAAGTAGGACCGCGTTAGAACCAGGGAGTAGTACAATACCTTTACTGGATAGGTTAGAACGATTCCATCCCGCGACAGCGCGTCCACTACAGCGCGAGGCATTTCAGCGCGACCACTTCAGCGCAAGGCATTTCAGCGTGAGGTAGTGTCTGTCAATAACAGAATGAAGAAGGTGTGTATGTCATGTGTTTCTCGTTTTCTCTAACTCTTTTGCCGACAGATGCGTTAGCCCCATTATTATTATTATTATTATTAGTGTCAGCGCGAGGCACTTCAGCGCGAGGTGATGTCAGCGCAAGGCATTTCAGCGCGATGTACTGTCAGCGTGAGGTACCGTCAGCGCCAGGCACTTCAGCGCGAAGCACTTTCGCGCGTACCATAGTACGGAGTATCGTGCGCATTGTCGTACGCACGGAATTAGTGGTCTCGTCTGCACTCTCGCTAGCGGGATTTGGTGATTCTTTGACAACCTTGTTTTCACATAGTTTATTGAAATTATTTAGTAGGCATATAGCGATAATTATGACAAGAGAATCCGTAGATTAGAAATGAAGAAGTCGACCAACATTGGAAAGAAATTCAAATTATTGGTGATTTCCCAAGTTGCACGTCTGACTTCCAGGACGCGAACTCGATCGTTAAGTCGAGTGTATGAAGCTTTCCCGACTGGGATGCGCTGGCCAGCTTGCATCTGGCATCTGTCGTCCACATGTATCAAAGGAGGCGAAATCGCCTGTTTGTGGTGCGACGTTAAATAAACTTCTACAACAACTACAACAACAACATCTGGCGGCAAGAAGCTCCGTACCTTCTTCAGTTGCTCCAACAGCGCACAAACGTTGGGATGGGTGGTGTTCACCTTTCGGCTAAATCGATGGTGCCATCCCTCAACACCGTTGTTGGTCCTGACGTCCCTTCCAGGGCAGCACCACAGCGACATCGGAACGTTAGCATTCTCAATCCACTGTGTCCACTGTCAATTGCTGAAGGTTTAAATCAGAGGCGATCTCCTCCAACCAATCGAAGGCGCCTGTGACCTGGTCTTCTGGCAGGAATGGCAATGCCATCAGTTGACGACAGCATACCCCGACAAGTTGTCAACAGTAATTGATAGGCACTAATAGTCACTATAATTGCTGCCCGTACGGCGTACGTACATTAACATGTACGGCGCTGAAGTGCTTCCCGCGGAAAAAATCTGCGCTGAAGAAATTGGCGCTGACATGTCCTGCGCTTTAAAATTTCGCGCTGAAATCATTGGCGCTGTCAAGACACGGCGCTGAAATGGGGCTGTTAAGTGTGACGTCACGGCCCCTTCGATACGCATAGCAACGGAGAGCACTGGGGACAAACAAAAGTCGCGTCCTCTGGATGGAACCAGTTGTGAAGGGCAACAGCATCTAAATGACTGGAGAGAGAGCAGTTTTTCTTTGCTTTTTCTTCAAGCGATTGTTGTCGCTCTGTACTCCTTGTTCTTTCCTCTACAAATCTCCTGTAGTCGTCGAGGGCCTTCATAATGGCTGTGAAATTGGCTGCCCACTGTAAAACTCCGTGTTTGAGAGTGCTTTGAAGATTCTTCGCCTCCTGATGGATCAAAGTACGAGCGCTCCCTGTGGATTCGATTATATGTAGGTGAGTTGTTCAAGAAATCAGTGTCTTCTTTCTGTCTCTGCCCTCACGCTGGCACAATATCAGCCTCTATATCCATGACAGCCCGCACCTCCCGTAGACTGCATGACTTAGCTGTATTCTCGCCCTCCGTGGTGATTGAAGACCCATGGAAGAAGTTGTTCAGAATGATGTCCTGAGAATAATTATAAAATAAAATAATTCCAGGGAATTGTTACAGGGTATTTTGGAAGGATGGAGAGAGAGAGAGAGAGCACTGTTTGAAGTGTTTGTCTCACTGTAATTACTCCAGATTATTGAATGGTGTATGATCTACTCGATATTTTCCGCAATGGTTTTTCCTGATCTGCGGGATCTCTTCTTTTGCTGTTTGCATGTTTACAGGAAGTGACTGTCTGGTGTATCTGCACCAGATCCTGGTGAGATGAAGTCAGATGCAGAGGCAGGGTCGTCCAGTGATGCAACACTGCCGCTCTATGTGCAACGTCACCGCTAATTCCCCCGGCTAAAACACAAACACGTGAAGAGACTACAGTATTGACCGTTCTGGTAATGAATCGTGACTGCTCGGACAGTCGATAATCGAAACACAGAGCACCAGCATGATGTTTTCATATTGGGAACCACACACCAGCTCAATTCTCAAGCCGAAAAATTATACAAAACACAGAGCGACGCAACAAGAGATCATCCGGCAACCAAACCAACCTGGGTCTGATGCACTGAATAGTCCTGAAATACGCAGGCCACACAAAGCAGTGCAAGCACAGACTGTTACAAGGTACATGCATTGCAGAACAAAGTGTAACCAAAGATACACAGGGTTATAGCTGCACACTCGTGCATGTGCTCGCTCAGCCCAAGAACACGCAGGATGATAGAAATAATCCGGGGGAAACACGCTAATGTCATGACCGGGGAGTGGGCCAGACATACTCTCAGGATTCTACAATTCCAGGTTCTTTACGGAAATATACCAGGAGTCCAGATACCCATTCCTCACCCTCACCACACAAGAAGATCAAAGCTTCACTCTAGGACCAAGCTCAAACAACAGAGAAGCAACAAGAACAACCAGCGATCGATGCAAAGCATCGAGCTATATACTACAAGACCTAGTAGCGTGCGCGGCGCGGAGCGAGCGAGTAGCCAGCAAAGCATGAATAGTGATAGGTTTCACAACACTATTGATCGACAAGACACATCGCCGCCACGGCAAACACTTCATAAAGACACATGTATAAGCAGACGGAATACAATACAGATAATGACATTGTAGCAACACACGGACACAACACTAGCACCGAAGTAAGCATCAGGACGTAAATAGTGCAGCTCTGAAAAAGTAAAAACTACATTGACATGTACATTGGTGTGCCGAGTAGTATCATCCTTGATTACCCATCCAACCAAGATGTTATCAGGTCCCAGACGCCGAGATCCCACGCCGAATGTGAAGTGCATCTAGCCTTGAACCTGTTGCACAAGGCACACACATATGACAAAAAATGACATCCACTCCGATTATTTCCAGAGGTCAATCATAACAGAACACAGAAATGAAACCACGGGCTCAACAAAGTAAACGCAAAGGAAATTAGTTAAAATAATCCATGAAGTGCTATTTTAATTCCAGCGCTGACTGCAGTGTGGCGTCATGGCCCGATACCCGCTGAGCATAGACACAAACTCCATTTGACAGGGGCACGACATACTATTTTGGAATAAAGTCACAGGGGCGTAGCACCCGCTACGACTGGTACGACCATGGCCGCACCACTTTTCAAACAGTGTGGTCCGTCTGGAACGTGCAAAACCGTAATAAAAAATCAGGATCCATCGATATTTGCATATGCGCATCAGACCTTTTTCTAGACTCGTACTCGTAGATCTGTTATGCATCTGCAGTCGTACTGAGTACTGTACTCGACTCGACTGCACACTGCGACAGAAGTTCCCAGAACGCAGGATTTTGTGTCTTTTTTACAAAATTTTCCGGGGGGCCGAACCCCCCCCCCCCCCTCCAACACGGCCTTCCGCCGCACCGACCTTCGGTCGTACCACTTCCAAAACCCCTCCTACGCCCCTGAGTCATAAAGTAGAGCACTCCAATGACATGACGGACACCTCGTGCAAATGCGTGGTCTGTTCATCCGGCCAACTCGGCCACGCATGAGAGTGTGTGCATGTACGCACGCAAGCGCGCGCGTGCACACACACCATGTATTCGGTGCGTATGGCGTACCTGTTGCGGAGATAATGAAGATGGAATCATTATCATGATGTTACATGACATTGTACATGTACATTGTATGTTTGAGTGTAAAGTAAATTTTATTTTATTACACATTTCTTCGACACAACTTACTCCACATCTTCGCATTTCTCATAATCCATCCACCTACACTCCGTCTCAGTTGAGGAAAAACTCTCCCAGGTATACACTAGTCACCACAGCCATGTGATGACATTGGGATGGGTCCCAAGCATGATTGCACTCTCCAGTTACAATATAATTTTGTCCAGATTATCTGTGAAGACAAAATGCAATGCATAGCGGCAATCGATGGATGAAGAGAGAGTTTGTAAATACACATATCTTTCCACTTGTTCAGGAGCTTACCTTTTGGAGTTCACATCGTTTACACGATCTCTCATGCTGTCTTGCACCTTGGCTTTGTTGACCATGGATACGCCATCCCAGAAGACATTCTACAGGAGCTACTAATGCAGAGCGTTTTTCACGCTCGATCTCGGCGATCTACCTCGTCACGCCAATAAAATCCTTCGTGACACTGGCTACAGTCACAAGAGACGTCTCAGTAAGGTAATGAGCACGACAACGCCGTCGAGATCAAGGACAAAGAGAAAACAAAACACTCACTGAAAACAGCAAAGAAGAAACGAAGAAATGTACACGATTCCTATATGTTGCCACTGACAACTGGTTCGGTGGAGACGACGCTACTTTTGTTTGTCCCCAGTGGGATCGTTGCTATGCGTATCGCAGGAACTGTGACGTCATCACTTAACAGCCCCATGGCACAGAGCTGAAATGCCTCGCGCTAAGGCGGTCGTGCTGAACTGCACCGCGCTAACATGGACGCGCTGTCGCGGGAGGTTACGGTTAGAACCAGGGAGTGGCTTTTACGACTCCCTGGTTAGAACGATGCATGCATGCACAGACCAGTGTGTGTAGTGCATGCTAGGGCCGCGTAGCGCCCAGCACTATTTTATTCATGCCATGAGGTGGGAGATCTGCGCCAAGCCGATGCTGGATTGTTCAATAGTAGACGCTCTGCAGAGCCTGGGAGCCATTGCCCATGACAGACCAGCATGGCGAGATCTATGCATGAGGGTCTGTGCATTGTGATATTCCGACAGATCCTGAAACAGTCAAACTCAGGAAATAGCACTATCATTATCACTCAGGCTGCAATATTCATATTATGGACATATTCATAAATGACATATCTTCAATACCCATGAGCTACATTGTATATAATATATATGATATAAGTATCATAATTATTATTATCATCGTTCTAGCTCATTTTTTCCCCTGTCATAGTCCTGTTTATCATGTTCAGCATAAGCGAAGTTGTGGATCATGCTTGCATGGTTGACTCCAACGCGTACATGCAAGTAATAATAATAATAATGAGGTTGGATGCCTTTGGTCAGCGCTGTCCATGTAATGCATCTATCATGCACACGTAGATTGATACTCAATGCTGTAGATCAGACAGGTACTGAGGTAGCTGTTTCGGCCATCTCAGGACATAAACAGCCACACAAAGCCGAACTCCGGGCCATGGCACAATAATTTCACCGCAGACATTATCATACAAGAGAGAGGAGAGAGA
>NC_088652.1:28003915-28007775 GCF_964019385.1 Sycon ciliatum | reverse complement strand
TTCGGAATTCCAGGTAGTGCAAGAAATGAATGCAACCTACCGTTTACACACGGGCCCGTCGTGGCAGAAGCTGGTTCATCTTGTCGACCTTGTCGGGATAGTTACCCCAGCGTTTGATGATCATCACTAGCTTGATGTAGCCGGCCTTTTCCTCGCTGCTTAGAATGTTGACCAACTCTTCGTTGTGAGTGGGTGTTCCGTCTAGTTTCTCAATCCTCTTCAAGTCTTCTATCTGCTGCAGATCGGCGCATAACCCGGCCTCTTGCGCCATTTTACGAAATTTTCTCGCTGGTAATTTGCCCAACCAAGGCGAAATATCGGTTAGAAAGACACGCTGCTGGAATGGGTCGCCGTACGACTTCTCATCCTCGCCTAATCAAGATATAAATGGGATAAAAACACACACATGAACAAACATACGAAAAATGATTTATGGCCAGCCGTATACGTTAGGTTAACACAGCCAGGTTCTAGAGTGTCGATGTGCATCACTCCAGTCTGGACCTGTACATCATCAGTGGTTGATCTAAGTACGCTTATACCATGGCAATGGCTAACCTGGCAAGGATTCTTGGCATCTAAATCACTGTTGTGCTACATGCATGTGGCTCCATTTCAGTATGCCATGTATACTTTTATACACACCAAACACTGTATTTAACATACATATACCCAATCTACAGACAGAACTGTTTCATCCTTTGTGGACTTGTCAGCATACACATACACATACTGTATACTCTAAAAGCCATTATTCGAACGAGGCGCATATATAACGATTTCCCATAATCGACTAGTTTACGTGTACCAAAGGTAACGATTCTCACTCATTCTCAACGCTCAATAGGACAGTATATGTATCGATTTCTGTATAACGATTTCTATTTTAACGACAGATTTCCCCTCGTTAATTCTTTAGAGTTAGCACTTCGTTACATATATGGCTTTTACAGTTAGCATAATGCATGGTGTACAGATGAACAGAATTCCGTAGAATCTCGTAGAATCCCGCAGCCCCTGTTGGGTGTTGAATGTGAAGAACCCTATTGTGTTTACTGCTATTTTAACTGTAGGGGATCCTGGTGCTGCTGTTTCAGCTGCTACTGTTGATACTGCTGCAGCTGAAATTGCCACTGCTAGTGCTACTGCTGCTGATGCTGCTGAAGGTGCTACTGGTGATGCTGCTGAAGGTGCTACTGCTGCTGATGCTGCTGGAGGTGCTACTGGTGATGCTGCTGCAGCTGAAGTGGCCACTGCTTGTGCTGATGCTGGTGAAGGTGCTACTGCTGCTGATGCTACTGCAGCTAACAGTGCTGCTGGTGTTTGGGGAGAGGAAGATAGTTATTTTTGCTTTAATCCCTGTAAGAGTCCATGAAGAGAAGGGAACGAAAACGTTTGGTTCTAAATTTTCCTAGTGTTCATTTGGACGGGTGTGGATTGCGTGGATGCATGTACTGCATTCAAGAACAACCAGCTTCATTTAACACGAAAGAGTGCTAGCGACCTCGGCGATAATTGTATAAGAAAATTAGTTGCTCCCACACTGAAATAGTCAGTGGTGAGTCAGTCAAGGGTCAAGTCAGGTTGACCGGAATAGCGCGAGTTGCAGTGTGAGAGCAACCAACTTCCTTACAGCTTCATTTAACGTAAACATTATTAAAAGATTGCGCAGGTGTGCTTAGCCGTTCCCCAGTCATCATCGGCAGAGATAAACACCAGTTCACATAACAAGTTGACAACAACCTGCATCAAGCAGTGGAGTCGACTTGGTTACGTATGCCCATTGCAGCTGATGCTGCACTTGATGGGTTGCCAAGGCAAGCCGTGGCAATAAAAACAAACAAAAAAGTACTCAGGAGTCAGTACCACTCTTAGGGAACATGACTTCAATAGGAACACTGGTTAAAAAACAATGTACAAGGTCATCACCTCCTCATCAAAGTCTACACATACACGTGCATACAGTGACAAGAGGGTATTGCAAAACAATTCAACCAGCTCAGGGGCACTCACTGGCTCTGAAGATATTTTCGTCGGGTTGAACCACACTATTAGTATATTTAGACGTCACCGAGAACTTTCAAATACAAAGGAAATTTAGGCCACCAGCCTCACGCTCATTTTCTCCGAAATTCGCCCGCAATCGAACGGCTTCTACACTCCCAGAGAATAAGGTTGACTCCAGAACTACTTCAAACTACGTTTACTCATAATTCGCTACATACACACGGCTAAAACTCTGCCGTGTCCTTGCTGGAGAAAATATATTCACCAACCGGCATCATTGAAATACACATGAATCACGGTGTCCAAAAGCAACCAACCTCTCTCGTCGCCTTTCTCCTCTCCACCGATGAACGGTTCAATCGAGCTCACAAACGCATGCCGGTCGGCAATCTGATCGAATGTCTTTTCACTGCCGTGCAGAGTGGTACCGATAACAAAACAGCACAAAACAGAACGAAACAAAAACTAGAAACAGGTCCACGTTCTAGGTAGGGCCGTAACCGAAGAGCCTCCCTCAGTGGACAGTAGTAGAGCCTCTCCCTCCAGTGGACACTATAGAGTGCCTGCCCCCCCCCCCCCCCCCCCATTGGACAGTAGAGTGCGTGCCTGCCTCCCCCCCCCCCCCCCCCCTCCCCGTGGACAGTAGAGTCCCACCTCGGTGGACAGTAGAGCCTTGAAATGCAATGCAGCATTTTGTGATCAAAAAGACCCCCTCACTAAATGTGCAGGCTGCGTGTTGTCAGTGTTTCCATTACCCTGAACTAGGGGTGAAACGATTAGTTCGAATATCCGAGTATTCGCTCGAAAATTTCAAACGAGCGAGTACTCGAAATTTTGTACTCGATCGATCTTTCAAAACTTTTCCCGTACACTGTGGCCGCTGGTTGCATGCATTATGCATACCTTTGAGTCAGTATTTTATGACTTGGACGACGCGATCATCGACTTTACTCCAGGTCACGGCAAGGCAAGCTGTGAGATACGACAGCTAAAAGTACAATGTAGAGACGTTGGACACTCGCGCGGCGACTTCGCGCTGCATTCAACTGCAAGTGTAGCAAACGGTAAGTTAGTTACTGGTAGTTTGTGGATGCATTGTAGTTTTGTTACTTACTTGATCTTGTCCCTTCGATACTCCTTCCTGTGACCGAAGTGTTGTTGTCGTGTGACAGTTTCCGTTTTTAGTCTCTAGTAGTAGAATTTCTTTTTGTTCACCGTTTTCGCTATGTCGAAGACTAAGGTTGGGAAGCTGGCATCCCAACGCTCTTTCGTTTGGGAGCACTTTTCGCAACCGGTGGAGAGCAAAGTAATTTGTAGCCACTGCAAGCGCTCTTACTCTTACACTGGAGGGACGACGAACCTCCAGAATCATTTGAGAAACAGCCATCCCTTCGTCCTTTCCAAGCCTGCTGCCTCTAGCTCTGTGACAACTGAGCAAGGAACTCGCCCGATATTGGCGTTTGGCGTTCGGCAGTCACGAACACCGTGCAACGCGGCGGAGGTCTCGCAAATTTCCAACCTGCTGGTGGACTGGATCTGCCTGAATATGCGACCTCTGGGGATTGTCGGCGACGGAGGTTTCGTGAGGCTCATGTCGTTCCTGAAGCCTGGCTTCACTGTGCCATCGCGAACCTGCGTCGCCGGCATGATCCAAAAGCGCCATGCGAAGGCACGAAAAGAACTGGTCGAGCTGCTCCAGGACGCTCCAGCGCTTGCGCTTACGACGGATGCCTGGACGTCAAAGGCAACGATGTCTTACCTGACGTTCACTGTCCACTTTGTTGCAGGTGATTGGACGTTGCGGAGCTACGTCCTGGAAACAACATACTTCCAGGAGGGCCATACTGCCGACA
>NC_088652.1:27981415-27998915 GCF_964019385.1 Sycon ciliatum | reverse complement strand
TTAGCATGGTCGCAGTAAGACTGACCCTCGAACATCTTGTTGAGAGCTTTGCGTGCCAGGGACTCCGTCATGAACCCAGACTTATAGCGCCGCTCTTCGTGCATTGTGATGTCTCGGTCAAACTTCATGTAGACAAAGGCATTGACACAGTCCAGGATGAACTGGGGCTCCAGGATGACCGTGTCTTTCAGCTTGAAAGTTGGGAAGTACGCCAGGTGGCCTGCTTCGTGGCAGTACTTCAGCAGCAGCTGTATTTGCCGGTCACTGCAGTCATGTGGAACAGCCTTGACTTGCTTCGCTATGAACTTTGCCTCCTTGAAGGAAATCCAAGGCCACGTGACCTCCTGCTTGAGCGTGTGTATGGTTATGCAGAATCGGAGCCATGGAACAGGGATGTTACGTTGGCTCTTCCGGCAGCGGTCGATGATGGCCTCTCTCAATCGCTGCAGCTCATCTGCTTGTGCTGCACTTCCAGTGGATCTGGTGCTGTCGATTTTGAAGTACGATGTTTCATTCCAGACAAGCTTCTTATACGGCGAACCTTCGATGTTCTTTCGAAGTAGTTTACAAGGATCAGGCAAATCGGTTTTCTTCCACATGTCACTCTGACACCCCACTACAAACACATCATCTGCAGCACTCTGGTCTGTGCTGCTGTCAGCTTTCGCATTCAGCAGCAGCATGTCGAGCCAGCTTAGCAGCTGGTCTAGGCGAGTCGCATTGGCCGGTAGAGTGGCCCGCTCGATACATTCTTCCTGGCTGAACTGAAATTTATCGAGCTTGGGAAGGGTCTCTAGAAGGTCCAGAGAAGAGTTGTATGTGGCAATAAAGGTTGTGTTTTTGGCCATGAAGAGGGGCTGCACGGATTGGTAGACTTGCTGCCCTCCAAGGTCGCGGAATGTGATGACGGTATAGTCGGGCGTGTTGGCCCGGTCAGAGATGTACTTTACCCGGTCTGCGTTGAGAAATCCTGTGATGGTCTTGTGGATTTCCTCGCGCATTGCTGGCCCGTCGCTGCTGCTGCTGCTACTGCTGTCCTCCATAGGTCCTGCATGGGTCCCAGCCACAGGATCCTCTCCTGCTGGGGCTCTCTCTCTGTCATCTTGTGTTGTCTCTTTGTCTTGGGGATGATTCGAAGTGGATGGTTTGCACATCATGGTGAGGACGTAGAGTCGACTCAGAGCATCTGGCATGTCTGGGCATTCGATGAATCGACAGTCATCAGAGATGCTTGTAGTTGCGTAGGACGTGCGCATGCCGGGCGTGCTGAGTTCATTCTCATCGTGCATCTTCTCAAGCAACGCCTTCAGCAAGCTGGTCTTTCCAACGCGCGCCGCACCAAGTATTGCCACGTGCAGGAAATGGATGATGGTCGTACCGCCCAACCTGGCTGCCTCCTGCTCTGCTGCTTCGAGTTCACTGATACTTGGCAGATCAGCAGTATCTCCTGGGCACAACGATAAGCACAGCACACATCAAAAAATGTTGTGTAACTGCAGGTGACATTTACAGTTTGTTGTTTCTTTTGTATTACTAGCAAGAAATCATACAGTACAGGCAACAGGAATGCAAAACAAGTGAGAGTGCATCTTCACTGCATGCACTCGTATTATGAGAAAGCCCGCTTGACTCGCAAGTTTACGGTCACGGGTGTGTCTGAAAGTCATTGCTTCCCGCAGAATACACCACTCCATCACCGGAATATTGGCAGACAGGAGACACCTGTTATGGGGTTGCTACAGTTGAGGCACTGGGCTTTATAGAGTCCAGGGGCGTCACACACGGTACCACCAGCACCACCACGCTTGTACCACTTTTCGCCCCAGATGCTGCGCCCAATTCATCCAAAAAACAAGCAATAAAAGAGCACTAAAATGTGCCCTGTTCACCCAAAAATCACTATTTACCAATGTTGCAAAGAATAGCAAAATCACGAACAAATATTCTAACAAATATGAACAGTACGAAAAAATATTCTACTATTCTACCCTTACAGACGAGCCCATTTCAGCACACTATGCTTCCTTGTTTATTTGAGCCAGCGCGTGCTAAGACATGACCACAGCGTTTGTGGAAAATGTCGAGAAAATCGCGATTTGAATTCCGCGACAACAAAATACGAAGTGGAGTGCGACGCGAGTTGCTGTTCTTGTTCTCCTCGGTAGACTGGACTGTTCTGGATGCAACTCTTTGTTGCAAGTACATGAAAGCTTATTCGTTTGAGTTTGGATTCCATGTTGCACTGAGTCTCCTAAAACGGATCGTCAACGGTGTATCGAAGGAAGAGGCTGATGTACTTCGGAGCGGAAGAAGACGACATCCTCGCGTTCCGATGCCATTCAACGAAAAGTGTAGTGGATAGTCACTACTGGAGGGTTCATAAAGGCACACTTGTCTGTTGTGAAGTCGGGGGTTCGCCCCGTACATTGCATTTTGTATGGCAAGACCATTTCTGAAAATGCAAAATGGGTTACGGGGTAACTGTTTCCCATGCCCCCCTCCCCCCCCCCCCCCCCTACTATTTTGACCTGGCTAGAACCCTGCCATCATATCTTCTTGCTAATGGTACTACTTGGGGACATACAGCTCTATTGCTTCCAACTGGACATTTGCTTCGTTAGTTGCTGCTCATCATGAGCAAGTTGCTGCTAGCAGCCTAGCATTGCTTGCCAGCTCTTCGAGCTTTTGCATTATGAGACCAGTTTCTCAAAGTAACACATAGTTTCCAAAGCCAGTCCTTGTTGCCCTGACTGAGTGTGAATATGTGAGGGATTGGATGCTAAATAGTATTCCAATCAGTGATGCACACTAACCCATTTTTCAAGAACGAATACTCTATCGAATACCAAATCTTCGAACGAACGGATAATCTAGTGTTCGTTGAAATTTCTTGACGGCCCACAAATGTAGGAGTTGCATTTTAATAGAAAGTATAATTTTCGCAGTAAAAGAGTATTTATTTGTAGAGCTTGGGTTGATACAGATTCCTAGGTTCAAACCCCAAGATGGGCAGTTAGTTACATTTTTTCTCTCCTTGCGTATTTTGTATCTGCATGTTATTACCCTTTCCGTGAGTCGCTCGTGAGTAATGTATGAGTCGTGTATGGCTAAACCCGTATTTACCCGTATGACTGCTGCTAGTGTTATTGTTCTAGACCATTAGCATAATTAACCAATCACAGTTCACAGCTCTGGAATATTCTAGAATTTCGTCGGCGACCGGTTTATATAGATTGCTCATTGGTTGATGACCTAAAAACATGGCTGCCGTTCGCCGCGTGTTTTGTCTTCTTGCATTGTTCTTTTCTTGTGCTCTTTTCACTTCTTATCTTTACTTGCCGAGTGTGTAACTAATAATTCTGTCCTAACGAGTATTCGTGAAACCACAAAGTGAGTGCTTTGTTTGAGTGTGTGGAATTGTCTCCGAGGGCCAGCTACTACACAAACTTCTGCATTGCGTCTGTGCTTTTTGCCTGGGATACCTTCGCATCCGTGGCAGCTACAGCCGTCGAGCAAGTAACACGCCGTCGGATAAGATGTTCCCGCATTGAGCTCGTAGTCAAGCCATTGAACTTGAGTTTGCATTGAACTTTTGCGCCTCCTTCAACTTTCTCGAAGTGCTCCTAAACGGAGCTGCTACGACCAGCTGTGCCAGAAGCTATCACAAAAAACGAACTGGATGTCCAGAACGTTCTTCAAAGTGAAAGAGAGGGGTGAGTTGGACCGCACTAACATAGTAAAGAAGAAGGCACCATGGGCTCCCACTTCACAACAGTACAGTGTGTGTACTGTACTCGTACAATTACACGTGCCCTTCGCAACTGTACTACAGTGCCGGCACTCTATTGTTACTACTACTAACTGTCTGGCGAGCGCTCACACATCCCGGATTCGTCAAGTACACGTACGGTAACCGCTGTACTGTAATCTGTAGCAGCGGCCCTAGCTCTATTGCCGCTAGCGCAGGGTCCACATGTACTCGTACAAAACTAGCATGCATGCCACACATAGAACATGATTGTACAGCTCTTCGAACGAACTTTATTACTATTCGACTATTCGTGTGCATCACTGGCCATTCGTAACTTTTTTGGCGAAAAAGAAGTTTGAGAATTGATTTGTCACTTACCTGCCTGCAGCTGTTTGGCCTCCTTCATAGAGAGTCAGAAAAAACAGAGACACAAATCACACATATGTGTTAGACATGCTCTCTCTCTCTCTCTCTCTCTCTCTCTCTCTCTCTCTCTCTCTCTCTCTCTCTCTCTCTCTCTCTCTCTCTCTCTCTCTCTCTCTCTCTCTCTCTCTCTCTCTCTCTCTCTCTCTCTCTCTCTCTCTCTCTCTCTCTCTCTCTCTCTCTCTCTCTCTCTCTCGTCGTTCATTTGCCCTCGCTGGGCAGTATAGTTTAGGCCCTAGCGGGCAGTATGCTTTTCCCTTGGCGGGCAGGTTGTCGGCCTCGATGGCTGTTCGTTTGCTCAATAGGCAGTATGATTTAGCCCTCGGTGGGCAGTATATAATCGGCCCATGGTGGGCAGCATGCTTTGGCCCTCGGTGGGTACTATGCTTTATCCCTTGGCGGGAAGTTTGCTTTAGCCCTCGTTGGGCAGGCTATTGGCCTCGACGGCCGTTGTGCACCCTCGGTTGGGCAGTATCCTTTAGCCTTCGGTAGGCAGGTTGCTGGCCTCAGCGGCCATTCGCACGCCCTCGATTGGGCTATACGCTTATTCTTGCGCCCTCGGTCGGGCTACAATCATGCGCCCTCGGTCGGGCTATAATAATGCGCCCTCGGTGGAGCTATAATCATACGCCCTCGGTCGGGCTATAATCATGCGCCGTCGGTCGGGCTAAAATCATGCTCCCTCGGTCGGGCTACAATCATGCGCCCTCTGTCGGGCTACAATCACGCGCCCTCGGTCGGGCTATAATCATGCGCCCTCGGTGGGGCTATAATCATGCGCCCTCGGTGGAGCTATAATCATACGCCCTCGGTCGGGCTATAATCATGCGCCGTCGGTCGGGCTAAAATCATGCTCCCTCGGTCGGGCTACAATCATGCGCCCTCTGTCGGGCTACAATCACACGTCCTCGGTCGGGCTATAATCATGCGCCCTCGTTAGGGCTATAATCATGCGCCCTCAGTCGGGCTATAATCATGCGCCCTCGGTCGGGCTATAATCATGCGCCCTCGGTCGGGCTATAATCATGCGCCCTCGGTCGGGCTAAAATCATGCTCCCTCGGTCGGGCTACAATCATGCGCCCTCTGTCGGGCTACAATCACGCGCCCTCGGTCGGGCTATAATCATGCGCCCTCGGTAGGGCTATAATCATGCGCCCTCGGTCGAGCTATAATCATGCGCCCTCGGTCGGGCTATAATCATGCGCCGTCGGTCGGGCTACAATCATGCGCCCTCTGTCGGTCTACAAGCACGCGCCCTCGGTCGGGCCATAATCATGCGCCCTCGGTAGGGCTATAATCATGCGCCCTCGGTCGAGCTATAATCATGCGCCCTCGGTCGGGCTATAATCATGCGCCCTCGGTCGGGCTATTATCATGCGCCGTCGGTCGGGCTAAAATCATGCCCCGTCGGTCGGGCTAAAATCCTGCGCCCTCGGTCGGGCTACAATCATGCGCCCTCTGTCGGGCTACAATCACGCGCCGTCGGTCGGGCTATAATCATGCGCCCTCGATCGGGCTATAATCATGCGCCATCGGTCGGGCTATAATCATGCGCCCTCGGTCGGGCTATAATCATGCGCCCTCGGTCGGGCTACAATTATGCGCCCTCGGTCGGGCTATAATCATGCGCCCTCGCTTGGGCTATACGCTTCTTCGCGCGCCCTCGCTTGGGCCGTATGCTTTAACTCTCGATGGGTAAGCTGTTGGCCTCGGCGGCCATTCATGCGCCTGCAGCGGGCAGGTTACTGGACACATTGGCCATTTGTGCACCCTTGGTGGGCAGTATGCTAACGGCCCACGGCGGGTAGTATTACTTAGCCATCAGTGGGCTGGCTGTTGGCCTCGCTAGCCGCTCGTGCTACCGGTCCACGGTGGGCAGCTGCAGGCTAGCCCTCGGTGGGCCGTTCGTGCGTTTGCCCCCGGTGGGCAGTGTGAATCACTGACGATCGAACGTGATGATGTGACTCAACTATTATCGTTTGTTTTCTTGGAACTGGTCTATCATCACGTACTATTATCTTTAATCAAATTGAAGTCATGGCAACCCCCAAACCTATGTGTTGATTGCTTGTGAGTGAGTGCGTCAGTCAGTACGTCGTTGTACGGACAGACTGGGCGTGGGAGTGTCTGCAATTATGTTTGTGCACATGAATGTGTGTGTGTGTGTGTGTGTGTGTGTGTGTGTGTGCGTATGCAGAAGTATGCCCGCAGACCTGGGTGTGTACCCGTGGGCCTGGGTTTTAAATTTGTAAATTCCCGTTTGAAAAAATATCCCACACACTACATTTGCAGCGCGCACTTTCAACATCGGCACTTTTGCTCGTGTGCAAAGTATAATCGTGAGCACAAGGGCCCCGGCCAAGTTCAAAAATCAGTTGCAAGCGTGTGTCCAAGTTTATCGTATGCGAGCAAATATCCTTGGAAACGGTACGATAAATTTGAGTTTGCACGTCGTGTGAATGGCCTACTTCCTCCGTTAACAAAAACTTCGTGAGGGATTTTTGAGGGACTGGTTTGCACACAGACTGCTGTGAAATGAGTCGCAATCACTTTCTCGGCCTTCCCTGGCATGGCATGAAAAAGTACGATGCAAGGAAAGCGACCTTTCACAACAAGCGAGCGGAATCGATGGTTGAGCTGTGGCAACATGAGGACAGTAATGGCGAGCGAAATTGAAATATCACTTCTCCGAGGGGGTAATACGCTGCTTGGCCTCTCTACTACTCTAGCACTGAGTTTGAGAGCGATGGAACGGAGCAGCGAGCCCACACAATGAGCGAGTGAACAAGGCGGTGCTCCGATCGCACGGCGCAATGAAATAATTCTGAACTCAGGTTCTTGTTCAACCTGCGCAAAGCCCAGATTCGAACGCTGATGACCGTGCATTCTTTCAGAAGTCTGCAGTCCGACGCAAGTCTCGTGGCTAAAGAAAGTCGACTGGACTTGCTAGCCGCTGCCGTTCAGTGCTGGCAGGGTATCAATCACAGAAAATGGAATCAGTTTGGCTGTGCCTTTAGTAGTCCTTTACTCCTCGTTTCGCGGAGTTCTGGAGAGCAAAGATGAAACCAGGGAGTCGTAAAATATTTTTACGACTCCCTGGTGGAAACGAGTAATCACCACCGCGGCGGATCACGCAGCTTGAAAGCACACTTACTTCAATGACGGCGACATCAAGTTCAGCCAAGTGTGATCAAAGAAGCCGAGGCAAGGCTGAAACGAGCTGAACAACGACTCGAACGAGATGACGACTCGCGCGCAGCAGATGACGGCAACGAACCAGGGTCAAACATGATTCGAGCAAAAGCGACGCAAACTGAACTATCTGCTCATTCTGCCAACAGTTTCTCTTGTAAAGATGCTGTACATAGGCTGAACTACCTTCGTCCAGTGATTTGCAGGCGATACAAACTGTTCTTGACCTATTCTAAGCGTTTTCGTATCGATCAAAATCCATCCCGAAGTTTTTGTTAACGGAGGAAGTACTTTGTCCGCCAAGTTAAAATTGCCACTTATCTTCACTCTTGTCTCAAAACGAAAATACAAATATTCGAAGCATGCCACGATCAGAAAACGCTACGTATATGATACTTTACACGGCAGAAAGCAGCTCAGCCGAAAATCCTTGCAAGTTACACATCCTCCTCGCCACTATCGTCGCTGGAGGAAGAGCTCAAAACATTCAATCCAGACAGATGCTGCTCGTTTCATAGCTTGTTCCACTTCTCCTCGTCTCGAATCATGCTCAAAGGCAGTCACCTGTCGTGCCTGTCATCTTGCCGCTCAGAAGCTGAGTGAGAGTACCCGTGTGGTGGCTGTATGTGTTATCCCCGTTCGTCGCAATAAATGCCTTTGTTTGAGGCAAAAAGGCAACACCACATCACTGCCAGTTTTCAAATCGCCTCTTGCGCTTGTCGTACTTGCTGATCACCACCCATGCAAGCCGCTGGTGCTTGTAGTGCAGTGATAGCTTCTGCTTGATGTAGTACCTAAGCGTACTGCACCTAACGTCTTGCACCAGTGTTGCACTGACTCTGGATCAGGCGTAGCTCTTTTCTGCGAGATTCCTGCAAGTTGTTTGCACGAGAGTTTCCCTCAGGAGTTGGTGTTTATTTTGATCAGCTCCTTTGCCAAGTCCTCTGTGAGCTTCAGAGTGTGTCTGCCGGATTGGTCTCGCATTCTGGAGATGTCGATATGATCTGTAGTTTCTTCGTCGGTGCTTTGCTGGTGAGAACGCTTCACTAGCCGCTGTACAGTGCGAGTATTCAAATTCAAGCTAGCGATGCGCTTTTTCAGCTTTTCTATGCCTCCCCGCGGAAAACCATCCTTGCCACCAGACAGCTGGAAGTAGGCAGAAACTGTATTCGCCATTGCTCTGAATTGTGAACATCCTGACCTGTTTTACGGACTGGAGCGGAGGTTGCAGCCTTTTATTGCGGTGACGGAAGTGTTCGTCGGTGGCAGCTCCAGTCAAAAAGATTCAAACGAACTGATTACAACTTCTGTGGTGGTTTGTGCTGCCATATTGTCGGATGCAATGGTCTATGGTTATGTTCGGATGGTGAATCGGTGGTTCCATGCGGTATGACGCAGGCAGAACACCGAAAAATCAAGTGCGAAGATAAGCGCCAATTGTAACTTGGCGGACCAAGTATTAGCAAACGTCACTTGTCTAGTGAGAATGTGCCTTGCCGTCGTACACAGTATATTCACCATCATACTTTATTCCAACAGGAGTGCATAAAACATTTGGAAATTTGAGAAAAGTCACAAAAAGAGGCGCAATTTACTGCGCTTTCTCCGTATCCTTGTTGAAATCGCACGCACTGGATTAAAAAGAAAACCACTCGTTGCGGTCATGACGAGTAGACCCCTCCGAACTAATCAAACACCAGTGTGCTTCGCGGGGTCAGGATGGGATTCTAACACAGTTTCCTAATTCGTCTTGCTGTTTCACGGCTTGCAAATGGTCCCAATTATCACATGCACCTGGCGTCTGGTTGATCAAATGCAGTGATACCCTACAAAAGCCGGCCGGCACCAAATTTAGCTCTTGGTGCACAGAATAGGATATAGTTTAGGTGATTGCTACATGCATCCCCTCCCCCATTTTTATTGGAGCATATGCTGTTCTTCATCATGTTTTGGCTGCTCACTGACAACAGGTACTGGCACCTCCGCGTCGGGCGGAATGTCAGTCCGCTCCGAACTGGACTGGCAATGACTTGATCACTCCCACTGTTTCCTGTTGGAACAGGAATTGCACCGTCGCAAGAATACTTTGCAAAAATCCATCCAGGCTCTGCTAGCCAGAGCTTGGCTTCTTTGGTCCATGGATGTTGCTGAGACTTCGCAGAAAAAATCTTCAAGTCAACCAATTCGCGATTCAAATCTGGAGGGGATCATCCTCAAAACATCGTTGTACAACGTTGCGAAAAGAGGCGGTTGACGACCACCAGCTTTGTTTTTGTCCCACTTGAGCAGCGCTGCGTTCAGCACATCACTGCACGCCTTTCTCAAGACGCATCGAGCGCGTCCTGGAATCTGTACAAAAGTCTACAGCTCGTACAGAGTCGAGCGTTTCTTTCGCAGTGCAATCAATGCCGCTCACACACCAACGGCCCGTGCAACCTCTTTTGGACGACCCCTAATGAAAACTGTACAAGCTCACGCGCCCACAGACTCGTAGTACATGCCTCGTACGGTATGACTCATCATCTCCAGAAAAGTCAACAAAACGAAACATTCCGCCATGGCCAGACCAAGCGGAGTTACACACTCTCGTGTTTACGTAATCTTGATCTCATAGACAGCTGTACAAATGTAGGACATGGTGGTGGTAGGTGCACCTCACGTGACTCACGTGACACCTAGTCACTGCATAGTTCAACCAATCAAATGTACGACACGCTGCAATGTTTACTGTATACACACAGTACATCTAAATTCAGTCACTCACAGTCAAGTCTATTCAACATACCTTCGCACTCTCGTGATCCACCAGCAACTGCACGCATCCTTCATAATCATGATAATCGTATTTCCTGGCTATATCCAACGCTGTTTGCCCATCCTGAGTAACTCAACAACACATCACAGGAACAACAGAAAATCATTTTTGAGAAAATTCGTTCCAATTTTACAAAAACGAAAACACAACGAAGGCCAAGGACATAATCTACAACCAGACGAAATCAACCTCTCCACAAGACAACTTACATGTACAGAACAAGTCTCTCCTTCCTCAGCAACATTGCTACTCCATGCAGTTCATGCCTCGACAAATTTGAATTTTTTTACAGATTTCTACTCGAACGAAAATATCCACGACGAGAGGAAGACGTCCACAGCGCCTGCTCCACGTCAGGAACAACAGCATGTCTTCTGCGTACTCGTTACAATAACAACAACCCTTCACTCCTCACTCGTTCCAACAGACACCATCAAACAGTCTACTCCTTCACACACTGATTTCGAAAATATTCAAAAATGAACCACAGAGTGAATATGACCACGTGGCGATACTGTACGCATGATGTCATCGAGTACGGTATTGTACAACTGGTACACATTTCTGACAAGAGGAGAGTTGTGGTAGTTGTGTGTGAGAGAGAGAGAGCGAGGGGCAGAGAGAAAGAGAGAGAGAGAGAGAGAGAGAGAGGCAGGACAGGTGAGAAGGACGAGTAGAAAATGTTCACTTCACAACAACACACAATCAAATACTTACACTGTCACGCAGTGTGGTATCCAAGGTGACACCGTCACTGTCATGTGACAGCATCACCTTGACAACGTTGAGCTTGTTACTGAAGACTGCCCAGTGAAGTGGAGTCCGTCGTAGCTGTAGTGTCGAGAAAGAGAGAATGTGATGAGTATTGCTATACAACCATTACACTAACTACTACAACCACACACCGACACAGACCTGGACAACTAGAACAAACGCATTAACACACACATACACATACACACACACACACACACACACACACACACACACACACACACACACACACACGCACGCACACGCACACACGCACGCACACACGCGCACACACACACGCAGGGGCGCACATGCACACACACACATGCACACACACACATGCACATACATGTACACACACGCAGATGTACATACACACGTGGACATACAAACAGAAGGACACACATGCAGAAACAACGAACAGATTGTCTTAGAGACACACAGATAGACATGTAGGACCATACAAACTGAGAATAGACCGATCCCCTTATTATTGTCTGGGTTCGAGCAAGGGGGCAACTCCGCAGTCGCGTGGGATCCTGCTGCACACACGCGACCAACCTCACCTCGGCTTTGCGTGACTTCTCGCATGCGAAGTGCAGATGCAGAGCACGCGAAATCTACACGCAGTGCAAGCCTGTCTACAAAAATGCCACAAGGACTTTTGATTTGAGCTGTTTTGTTTTTGTTTAGACGTCTTCCTTTTTACGACTTCAGGATGCCTTCTCAGGATCATTGCTGCGTTCCTCACTGTCAGAACAGGAGGACGAAGCAAACAAGTCATTTCACTCCTTTCGTCGTGTGGAGCCACAGCGGCCTGGAGCAAGCGGATCCAGGCTATTCCCCGTGAGGAAGGACGTAGTTTTAGGGTCACTCTGAATATTTGAGATGCAGCGATCATTTCGATCCCGAAGTCGAAATCGTTTTGCCCAGCTCTACAAGGGCAGGATGAGTCCAGGAAACCAAACAGCTGTCCTACGGTACCAGGTTTGCTTTTCGCAAGAGAGTGGAGTCTGGACGCTCTGCTCCCCATGCTCGCAAAACAGTATTTGGTGAGCCTAGTGCAGTTCGGTCATGGAAGTGCAGCGTCTGCATCACGAGCTCCCCATGCTCGCAAACCAGTATTTTGCTGAGAGGCAACGGCATTTTGAGTTGGAAAGGAACCTGGCTTAGTGCAGTTTGGTCCTGTAATGGAAGTGCAGCATCTGCATCAGGAGTTGGCAGCAAGTAGAGCTCGTGTACAGAGTCTCATGGAGCAGTTGGACGATGGGGTGAAGAAAGCCGAAAAACAGCTTACGTACAATAACATAAAGAAAGACTCTGAGCCGCGCCAGTTTCTGACTGGTTTGCCTTCAGGTGTTTGGACCGCTCTGTGGGACTTCTTTGAGCCTAGCCGAGAAAATGTACTGCGCCGAGCCAGATCTGCGAAGACGGAAGCTGAGGGACGGCGGATACAGTTGGAGGTGGCCGTAAATCGCCAACGAGCATGTAATGGAGGATCAGCTGCTATTGGCATTGATGTGTCTAAGCCTGGGCCGTATGGGACAGAAGCTGTAATGCGTGGCACAAGTTAATCATCCGTTTCACGGTATATACTATATAGCTAGCCGAGCTGGAAAGTTGTCTTGTTCCTCCGTTTGGGCATGATCCCCATTTGGGCGAGCTGGCGAGATGTCCAGTCATCAATGCCATGTACCGCAAGACATTCTGCATTGTGGATGAAACAGTTCTATTTTGCCATGCACTTAGGGTTCTCGCACCGGCACAACAAGACCCAACAGATCCTTGCGCTCTTATTTTCTCCCATGGTAACATTGCTGATCACAACACCCAGTAGCCAGTCGCAGATGCAACCAAATCAACCAGGTTCTCTTACTCTTTTTTTCCAATACTGAAACCAAAGGTATACCAATATTTGCATCGAATGCAGTGATGATTTCAATACTGTCCACTAGTACAACGCATTACCAGACTGGCATATAATCATGATAATATTATCCATTTCGCAATCACTGTCATTGCTTTCTTAGATCTTCAATCATCAATATCGGACCATAAACCGTCTATCATCTTCTATTATATCATCATTTGTATCATGCTACTATCCTCCTCTAACGATGAGCTCGAAGAAAAGAAACAGCGGTCTAGAGTAAACATTATCTGTCAACGGAAGTGTCCTTGCTGTGCTGGTGTGTTTATGCTTCGTGCATTAGTTCGGCCAAGAGCGCATGGTGGTGGCGGGTTGAGGATGTTAAATATACTAGAAAATAGTTCACTCTGAACGTGCAGGGGGGTATATTCATAGGTTCGAAAGAACCGCACACACACTTTGCTGCAGACAGCGGCAAGCTTTGGCCCTCGTGCTTCGAAGAGGGAGCAATCCACTGCGCTACGCTTGCGATTAACAGCAAGCTTCGACTTTTCAAAGGTACGACTCATCATTGGCTCTGGGGTAATGTTCCTGGAACAAATGCCCCATAGCCAACTGAGGGCCAGGGAGCACGCAATCTGCCTTCCTGGGCGAGAAGTGTTCCAGCACAAGAAGCAGCACGAATACATGCTGACAAAGACCACCATCACCACCAGCCGGCACACAGCACACTGTTCTTCAAACACCATCCACTCCGTCCATGTGTTTGCACTGTCCTCCTCTAGCTCTTCACGCTCAACAAATAACACGCACTGCTCATCGTTTTTTTATGCTTCCTCTGGGTTGGCTAGCCCTTCGACTTGACAAAACAGCGATCACCACTGCACTGCTATCGTCACCTCATAGCAGTCGCTTCCACCAGTGGCTTTTCCTGTCTTTGCAAGGTGTCCAAGGATGGCTGCTGTTGTCATTACAGGCAAATCAGAAGTACTTTAGTGGCTGATGTCCAACCAGATCGTTGGAAAATCGATTTTCCACTTCAGGGCTGCTGATCGCGACTTGGTGACTTGGCAGCACCACGGTTACCTTCATAGAAGATGGCTCTGGAGAGGAAAAGACAGACCAGAAAAAGGTTAATATTATCTTCAGCACCGATCGCAAGGAGAAAGAAATGTGGTCTGCTGTAGCCTAGGCACAAAATAAATCTCACAACACGATTCGCGATTCGAATATTTCAACAACAAAAAAACTCACCTCTGGAGTAACTCCTGTTTGTGGCCCGAGATCGTACCCTCCCGCGCCTTGAAAAAATCCTGCAGCGGCATCACAGTCCATGTCTCTCTCGGAGACTCTGCTCCTACCAGCAGGAGGTTTAGCACCGCTCGAAGCCATCGCAAACTACATGAACTAAGCAGAAGACATTCCAAAACAAACCTGAAACACACTGTCAAAGATGCTGTCACGTTCAAAAACTAGCTCGATCGCGAGTGAGGTTGCCCCCGTGCTCGAACCCAGTATAATAAGGGGATCGGTCTATTCAGTTGAGACAACCAGACTCTAAACTATCACTAGTTCTTACCGCGCGGTCCTGCACATTGACATCAGCTCCTCGTCCGATGAGAATATTTGCTAGTCGATCATTTCCATACTCTGCACACCAGTGCAGTAGTGTACAGTTGAACTGTACACACACACACACACACACACACACACACACACACACACACACACACACACACACACACACACACACGCACACACATGCATACACACACACACGTGTGGGCCCACACACACACACAAACACACACACACATGCATACACACACACACACACACACACACACACACACATACACACACACACGCATACACACACACATACATACACACACACACAAACAAACACACACACACACACACGTGCACACACACACACACACGTGCACACAGGCACATGCGTGCACACACACACACACACACACACACACACACACACACACACACATGCATACACACGCACACACACATACACGCACACATACACACACACATACAAACGCACACACACACGCACAAACACACACGCACAAACACACACACACATGCGTGCACACACACATACACACAGACAGACAGACACACACACACAGGCACACATGCACACACACATGCATGCACACACGCACACACGCACACACACACATACACACACGTGACAGACACACAGTCAGTTGTACATCCCAATGACGCGAAATCTTGAGGCATGTGGACAGACGGATACATGGTACAGTGCAGGGATACAGACACACTGGAGTGAAACGTCAGACAGACAGAAAGACAGACAGACAGACAGACAGACAGACAGACAGACAGACAGAACAACCATGACAAACCTGAACAGTACTGAGTCTTGTAACAATCAAGAACACAACAACTTACGTTAGTTTCGTCTTGCTCATTCACCTCTACACTATGTACACTAAATATGTAGTGTACAATAGTGTAGAGGACTTCATCACGAAGATGCTCACCCTCCGAGCAGATCACACAAAGGAGCATTGTCTGTGTGATATACAAAACAGAAAAAAACGATTTGACAATTACAAAAACGACAGCAACAATACTCTCAGTACAATGCCATCAGGAGTTAGGAAACCTACTGATTGACCTCAGGGGTCAGCGATCCAAACCAGACAAATTGCCATAACTTTATTCCAGCTTGAGAGAAGCTTGCAGCAATTGCAATTGCACATCTTGTAAAGGTATGTCACACCAACGATTCCCACTGGTCAACAATCACTTGACAATGGTACAGACAAGAAGACTAGGTGTCACAGAACCCCCCCCCCCACACACACACTGTACAGCAACACTCTACTTACTCCCATTGAGTAGCAGAGTGTCCCCAATATTGATAATGGTTTCCATGTCACTTTACGTGATGTGGAGGACAATTGCGGCTGCTCAGGAGGTACAGCAGCCTGAAGACTTTCCGTTGTGGCATCCCGTCGCCGTACTTCCACAGCAAATCCTTCGACGTCTTGACTGGACATGTCTGTACAGGGACAATGCATACGCAACGCAGGCAAACAGACGGACAGACAGACAGACAGAGAACAGACAGACTGACATACACACACAGACACAAATACACGTGCCCACACATACACATACACACACACACACACACATACACACACAGACGGACAGACAGATACAAACAGACGGACAGACACACATACAGATGGACAGACAAGGGGACAGAAAATAAGAGGTAAGAAAGACAACAAGTACTCACATACTATGACATACACAATGATCCAAACAAGATTGATCTCACATGTCAATACTTGCATCTACACTGATGCGTACGCACACACATACACACTCATCATGACGTCATACCCAACACCATATTTAGAGTGGAATAACCTTTGACCCCACGTCCACGGACATGCAGCTACGTCAGTCAATGACTGTGTCAGTAGCTGAAAAACGTGAGGACGATCAATGAACGACATCGCGGGGACATTTTCACAACACACTGCAACACAATGCAATTTACCTGTCTCAGCAAAACCACAGAAACCACCGACAAATGTTACACCTCATTACTACAACTGCCTACGACAACTATCAACGAAAGAATACTGCTCTCCACCTCAAACAACACCAACTCTCGTACCGTTGACAACCAAGAAGAAAACGACAGTTCGAAGAAAGGTCTTCGCACAAAATGAATGGAACAACTTCAACTTCAACTTGACAAGCACGAACAGTTACAACAGCAAACACTTGATATTTGAACAATCTTCATGTCGATCGCAACTAGAAATATCTATAAATCCTCTTGCTCGCCAAGTCTACCTTCGTTACAAAGAACTGAAAATTAATGCACTTCGCCTACAAAAGGTCAATCAGTAGGTCCCTGAATGGCCGTCATGTTGCGACACCGGACAAGGTCAAAGATGGAGACCAACGAGACGACAGTACTAACGAAAATATGGGAAGTAAACGGAGAGAAAGAGATGGAGTGCCACCATTTGCAACTTACATTCCTTGCTGGAGAAACGTTGATGACAGTGAAAACGATCTACTTTTCTCTTCTTTCTCACTAAGTGTAGGAAACATGATGAACTTCTCTGGTCTATTGAGAGTTCTGGAAATGGTCTATTCCGTTTCTAACTTGCCATACGGATAAAATCACCGTTGAACTTCTCCTAGACGAACACGACTACAAGTAGTGATCTAAAGGAAAGAGCTGAATCGAAGAAAGTCATGCCGTTTTGTTGAACGTTGTCTTCAAGTAGCAGTGAAGAGAAAAGAAGAAACTTGACGTGGAAGTCCGGAGGGCCAACACCTGCAAGAAGGTACTCAGCTGCTTGACGGAATGGTGCAGCAAAGGAGTAACTCACTGTTTGAACTTTGGACTTTGATCTACAGGTCATGAACCGCTACTGAACAATCCACAGTTGCTAACTGGACCGATAAGATGTAGCACTCAGTGCGAGGACAGGGTCAGGGCTAGGGGGAGTGAAACGAATGATCCAGTCGCTAACGTGAGCCGTTTTTGAAATACACCCATTATGTCAACCAGGTCAGTCAGTGCAGTACCTGGCAGATTTCTACCTCTGGAGTAGGTATCGTCACAGTGTGCTATATCAGTGATACTATTGCTGTAGGGGGATTTCA
>NC_088652.1:27848915-27976415 GCF_964019385.1 Sycon ciliatum | reverse complement strand
GAGAGATGGGTCTATAATTTGTTGGTTGGGTTGGGTCACCCGGCTTGGGTACTGGAGTAATGGTGGCATCTTTCCACTCCTGTGGGATTTCTCCGGTTTGGAACGATAGATCAAAGAGGGACGATAAGGACGGTGCAAGTTCCTTCGCCGCTTCTTTGAGTAGGCGGTTTGGAATAGAGTCAAACCCGGGGCTTTTGTTGGTATCAACTCCGCGGAGGAGTTTTTCGACCTCAGCTTGGGAAGTCGAGATTTCTTGAAGGGGACTGAGGATGTCAGGGGTGGTGTTGATGGCTGGAGTTTGCTCATCCGCATTGGCCACGGACAGCTTGCTCTGTGAAATGAAGAATTCGTTGAGGGCAGTGGCTTTTTGTGCTAGTGTCGTTGCAGGAGTTGCTTGGCTGACGAGTTCGGGTATGCGTTGTTTTGTAGCTGTAGTTAGGTGCTTCATGAGGCGGTGTAGGGAAGTAGAGGAGGCTGTTGAGTTGTTTACGAAATCCGATTTAGCACGACGCAGGAGGGTGGTGACACGGTTTCTTTGGGCAGGGAACGTGTTCCAGTCGTCAGGCGAGCGTGAGTGAAGGTATATTCTGTGTTTTCTGTGCTTATCCTTGATCTCTTTCAAGAGGCCCTTTGATATCCATGGTCGTGCTGGCACGTTCTTCCTGTCCCAAGGGGGGTGAGTGCGAGTAACTTGGCAGTGTTCTTGGGCGATGCTCATGACATTGTCGCGCCAGGATCGCCAGAAGGTGTCAACTGGGCATGGGTCGTGTTGGTTTGGATGGTGGTTGAGATTTGTGCGTGAAAGGGCTTCTCGAAGAAGGTGGATAGTGCTGTCTGTCCATGACCAGAATGTGGTGCTTCTGGATCGTGGAGGGGAGTTGTTAATTATGGGGGGCAGTTGATTATTGATGTGGCCACTGATAGTAGTGTGATCGGATGCGCCAAACGGTGGAAGTGATTGGATATGAATATCATTGCTGTGGAGTGAGGAGATAACAAGGTCTAGACATGAGAGAGGTGTTTGTCGGTGGATGTAAGTAGGGAATCTGACATGTTGTGTGAGGCCGTATGTGTGTAGCAGAGTTTGTATGTCGTTCCCAAGGCGATCTGTTCTGTCTGTGGTGAGCCACGCACTGTTCTTGGCATTGAAGTCTCCAAGTAGTAGGAGGTCGTCACCTTCGGCTATAGCGGTTTTGATGCTTCTTTCCAGTTCCGCACAGAAGAGGGTGCCATCGCTACGGGGTGGTCGGTAAATGTTTGCAACAACGAGGGAAAGGTTACCGGTGGATATTCTCGTCCATATGCATTCTGCTGCTGTCATTGGTATTGTCAGTACCCTTGTGTTGAAACGTTCCGCTATGTACAAGGCAACACCACCACCATAGTCCTGTCTGTCAGCTCTGATCAGCTTGTAGCCTGGGATTGCATAGAGATTGTCAGGGTCTGATGTGTCAGCCCAGGTTTCCTGGACTGCAATGACTGATAGTTCGTTCTGAGATTCAGAGCACGAACGGGTAAAGGTAAGTAACTCGTCCATTTTGTTGAATATGCAACGCACATTGGTGCTGAGAGAGTTCAAATTCACTGACATTGGTATTGTTTTTTTTGGGGGGGGGGGGGGGGGGGGGAATTTTTATTTTTATTTTTTTTAATGTTTTTGTCTTTTGGCTAGTTGTTGAAACTTATCTGGACTCAGTATTTCGGGTGTTTCCTCTGAGGGGAGGGCCATGTCCCATCGGCCTTGGCTTTCTCCACCATGGTCGAATGGCCGTGACTGTGTCGGCGACGACGAGGACCGCTGGGTATCCAATCCGCATCGTCAGAGGCAACCGTGGTGGCCCCGTCGTCGTGGCCTGCCCCAGTGCCTGTAGGCGGAGGGGTGCCGGACATTGGGGGTGTACTGGGAGCGATTACCTGCAAGCTGGAACTCTCAGCTACCTCAGTTTGGTCGACAGAGGATGGAGTATTGCTTTGTATTTCCTTGGATTCCCCGTCGCTGGTTGTGTTCTCAGACGCACTGGCGCTGTTCATTTCAGCGGTTTTCTGTGTTGCATCCTTGCTACTAGTACTAGTACTAGCAGGGGACCCGTCGGGTGCAGTGCTCACCTGTTCGGCCGCCCCGTGCGTACAGTTGAACTGTGCGCGGGCTCCCTGTTATTATTATTATTATTATTATTATTATTATTATTATTATTATTATTTAAATAGGCGTCGAGGCGACAATAGTTTTAGTATTGCGATCAACAGAACGAGCTGAACCGACATTTTCACAAAGGCTTTTATTGTATTCAAATAACGAGTGTATACGAAGGCAGTGAAGAACATGGAAGAAAGAAAAAATGTGATGTGGAAGAATTGATGAACAAAAAATTGTACTTCGAACTAGTTTTCGCACAACACTCCTCAGGAAGCTACGTTGTACTAATGAAAAACAATCCAGAAAGATACTAATAAAGAGAAATGGAGTGAGAAGAAACAACACCTATGAAAATGATAATCCTAGCACTAAGGTAATAACAGGAAAAACTGCGAAAGCACTTAACGAACTTGTAAGGAGGACTACTAGTATACTGTGACACAAGATATGACACCATGGCCAACCAGAGCCACACAGACAGAACAAGTTGCTACTAAAACAATTTCAAACGAATGATGCTGTCCTTCTGGACACACAGATTAGGCTTATGAATACGTTGACAAACGGCTTCTAACACACTCAACTGCAACTTATAACCATGACGAGCACGGCACAAAACAGAAAAAGAAGAATCAGAATAAACCTTACAGCAATCAGGACGAGATGCAAGATGCTTATACACTGATGACTTCCTACCAGAAAACACACGCTCGCACCCACTCTTACTCACACGATCATTCTCGCTCTCACACTCACCGGAATCACTGGACTCACTGGCCGAATCCTCCTCAACGACTTCCTGCCTCGGAAGCATGCAGACACGTTTGCATCAGCATCGCTTGCTGCATCACCGGCAGAGACGACAACAATACCTACCTTAATATCAACGAGACCCAGAAGAACAACTGCTAATTACACCATGACCTATTTCAGTACGGAAGTACCGAGCCAACGGAATACACAACAGGAACGTGAGACGAGGGATGGGAGGAGACGGGACCTGATTGCTCCGAGGCAGGAAGTCGTTGAGGAGGATTCGGCCAGTGAGTCCAGTGATTCCGGTGAGTGTGAGAGCGAGAATGATCGTGTGAGTAAGAGTGGGTGCGAGCGTGTGTTTTCTGGTAGGAAGTCATCAGTGTATAAGCATCTTGCATCTCGTCCTGATTGCTGTAAGGTTTATTCTGATTCTTCTTTTTCTGTTTTGTGCCGTGCTCGTCATGGTTATAAGTTGCAGTTGAGTGTGTTAGAAGCCGTTTGTCAACGTATTCATAAGCCTAATCTGTGTGTCCAGAAGGACAGCATCATTCGTTTGAAATTGTTTTAGTAGCAACTTGTTCTGTCTGTGTGGCTCTGGTTGGCCATGGTGTCATATCTTGTGTCACAGTATACTAGTAGTCCTCCTTACAAGTTCGTTAAGTGCTTTCGCAGTTTTTCCTGTTATTACCTTAGTGCTAGGATTATCATTTTCATAGGTGTTGTTTCTTCTCACTCCATTTCTCTTTATTAGTATCTTTCTGGATTGTTTTTCATTAGTACAACGTAGCTTCCTGAGGAGTGTTGTGCGAAAACTAGTTCGAAGTACAATTTTTTTGTTCATCAATTCTTCCACATCACATTTTTTCTTTCTTCCATGTTCTTCACTGCCTTCGTATACACTCGTTATTTGAATACAATAAAAGCCTTTGTGAAAATGTCGGTTCAGCTCGTTCTGTTGATCGCAATACTAAAATTATTATTATTATTATTATTATTATTATTACGAAGTAGTGGAATAGCGCGAGCTCCGGTGTGGGGAGCAAACCTTTCTTATTATTATTATTATTATTATGGGGGTGGCTTTATTGGTTTTGTGTTTGTATTATGCAGCATCCCGGGTCATTTAAGACCATGGGGAGTACTGCTGTTGTATGTGAAGAAAATATAATAAGGAAGACTGAGAAAAAAGAAAGAAAAAAGAGAGAAATACTGTGAACAGCAAATCTACAATGATGCATGTACAATTTATTATACAACTAATCTGCGAGAATGAGACTTAACACAAGCAGGTACAGTAATAGCAAGAGAGCTAAATCAGAAAACAAAATCCGTTGAAAAGTAACCGTCATCAAATCTGAAATCGAGCCCTTCAGCGACACAATAGCACTGAAGGCAGCAATATAATTCTTCTCATTCAACATCAGTGAAGCACCGTCAAAACCGGTGAATGGGGGCTGATGGTATTATTGTTGTTTTTGTTATTGGCAAGTGATTAATATTACGATCATAATTATTTTCTGCAAATAGGTGCTTCAACTAATAGTTCGAACCATGGGCATTCGCAAACCAATGTAACTTATTAGAGTGTAATTATTATTTCATCTGAGTTATTGACCTGATGATGTCAACTGTGCCAAGGAGCGCCTCCTTTTGCAAGATTATTATTATTATTATTACGCAGATTGAGTATTATTATTATTATTATATATTTGACAGCCATGAAACTCGGAGTCACAACGGAATAAATTTTTCAAGGTTTTCATTGTGTGCCTTTGTGTATTATATATTTGAGGATTTCCCAAACACGTAGTCTAAACTGAAGGGAGTTCCATTATAATGGGAGGCTGTAGGGTTGAGATAGCAGACAGTGGAGGGCTAATAATTCGAAATGAACAGCCTAGCAAGAGAAATACAATTATGCTGAGTGTTCCAGAATGGTCCTTTAATCAATGATACCTATAGCCTCGGGATATGCCTTGAAATACGAAATGTACCGAAACAGAAACACAAAAATTAATAAGAATAAGCGCAACGCACAAAGAAGGAGGACAGAGGCATGTCAGTGAGGAGTGGCATTGTGTTTGGTGTCAGAGAAGTGCGTGCAAATGTGACTGTGAAACAGGGACTGCGAGGCTGTGGCTCTCAGGTCTGCGGGCAAGGCATTCCAGACAGTAGCGGTGCGGAAGAGAAATGACCTCCCGGCGTGTTTCCCAACCTGTGGCAGAGTGAATGCGAGTTTGCGGCGGCGACTACGCGTGGGGCAGTATCCCGCTGCTTCAAAAAGTTCTGGTTGGGTGGTGACCAAATGGAAGAATTCCATAAGGCAGGCGATCTTCCTGCGCCAGGATAGACTTGGCCACCCCAGCTGTTTAAACAATGATGACTTGGGCTCGTCTGATGGGCAAGGGCATCTCTCAAGCCGCATGACTGTGCGAGCTACTCTGGCTTGCAGCCGTTCAAGGGTGAGCCGCTGTGCAGCAGAGAGGGAGGACTCCCATACTGGGGGGGCGTATTCTGCTTTGGGGCGGACATACGTAAGGTACAGCTTCCTGACGATGTCTCCTGTTAAACGGTCAGCCATATGGCACAGAAGAGCAGCGCTGTCTAAACTTGCTTATTGTCTGTTCAATATGCTCCTGGAAGCTAAGTGTTTCACTCAACAACACTCCCAGGTGACGGTGACTGGTTGACGGCTGGATACCGCGGATGGTCTCTGCAGCTCCTTCCTCAGCGAATGAGATAACAACGGTTTTCGATGGGTTGAAGGTTCCGCCTACTCGGTCGGCCCAGGCAAATGTGTCCTGCAGGGCAGTCTCCATTGGGCTGGTACCTTTGGTTCGTGCTTGGCCGACGGCGGTGTCATCCGCGAACAGGTAAACATCAGCGTGCTGGTTGCGTTTCGAGGCACTGGGTAGGCTGTTGATATGTACCAGGAAAAGCAATGGCCCGAGGTGGGAACCCTGGGGTACTCCAGACTTGACGGGACGTGGGGAGGACAGATGGTGTTGGACGCGGACGCTGAATGTACGCGTATCGAGGTAGTTCCTTAACCAACTCGTAGCCGGAGCATCGCAGATAGTCCCGAGTTGCTGGAGAAGCACATCATGCGGCACTTTATCGAAGGCCTTCGCAAAATCGAGAAATGCAGCATCGTAAGGGATGCGTTTATCCATGGTCGAGGCGATCTTAGTAGTGAGCTGTATCAGCTGGTCAACTGTGGAGCGATCACGGACAAAGCCGAACTGTTCCGGGACAATGATGTTGTTGACCTCGAGATAGTGACCGAATTTGGTGGCGACAATCTTGTCTAGTGCTTTCGCAATAGCTGGGAGTAGGGTTATAGGGCGGTAGTTGGAGGGATCACACGGGTTACCTTTATTTTTAAATATGGGGATTACTGTTCCCAGCTTCCAGGCACTAGGAAACTCACCTAAGGTGAGGCTAGCGTTAAACAGGTTGGTAACAGAGGACGTTATACATGGTGCGATCTCTCGGAGGATCCTGTTCGAGATGTTCCCGCCTGTTGCCTTATGCTGCGGGAGCCTTCGGAGCACCCGGTACACTGAGGATTCGGCCAAGACTGGCAGAGAGAATAATTCATTCGGACAGTCGTCGGCTGGTGCTGGTATTGGACCTGTACCGTGAGCAGGAGTGCACTGGCGCTCAAATACCTTCGCGAGCATTTCTGCTTTCTCTGGTTCGCTCTGTGCCGTGTAGCCCTCACACGTTAGGTCAGGAACTTTATCTTTCTTACAGGAGATGTTGGCAAGTGTCTTGGCTTTCTTCCACCAAAGGTGGGCATCTTGCTCATCGTGAATATTCTCACTGAGGCGCTTGAAGTACAGGGTCTTGGCATTTCTTAACTGGTTCTGATATGCATTCCTCTGGGCCTTGTAGGTTAACCAGTATGCTACTGTTTGGTGGCGCTTGGCGGCACGGAAAAGGCGCTGCTTCTGGCGATGAAGGTGATGCAGATGCGGGGTGAACCAAGACTTGGTTTGCTGTCTTCGAGATGAAACTCGTCTGTACGCTAAGCAGCTGGCAATGGCTTGTGTGATGCATGACTCCCATGCCCACCACGCACTCTCGATGGTGGAAGCACCGAGCATACACTCCCGGAGTGGAAGATGAAAGTTTCTGTCGTAGAGATTGAAAGTCAGTGTTCGCGTAGTCTGGTACAAAGCGGGGCGGCGGGTGCTTTGGGGTGTGCTTTCCTGAGAGATATTTAAAGATTATGGGACAGTGGTCTGATCGCGGATCTAGGACTTCAAGGTCGGATATACGATGCTCTGCGTCTGTGATAACCAGGTCGAGAAGTGATGACTGGCTACCCGTAGCTGAGTATCGCGTTGCGGTGTTTCGGACAATTTGCTGTAGTGCAAGGTCGTCTAACAATCCTGCTAGCTGTTTGCCCTATGCCGTATCAACAGCTGTTGCGTTCCACTGTCGGAGTGTGGCATTGAAATCACCGAGAATGACTGTCGTGCCTGAGGCTGACAGTGCGTTGGCAATGGTGGACTGGAAGGACACAAAAAAGTCGTGTTTTTCTGCTGATGATCGGTGAGGGGGCCTGTAAAACATGTGGAATGTATTCTTTCGACTGTTCTGCGATTCTATAAATTCCACGCAAATGTGCTCCAGTTTGCATTCAAGGTCGGTCCGCCGTTGGAAATGGCACATAAGCGATTGTAGAATATAAACAGCAAGTCCTCCGCCTATCCCGGAGTGTCGGGCACCGTCTCTATCTTTACGCAGGAGGCTGTATCCGGGAATAGATGACTTGCACAAAGATTGTCTGGGTTCGAGACGGGGCAAGTGGACCTTCTGACTCTGCACTTCCCCACCTTTTGAGTTCGTGACTTTCGAAGTTTCGCTTTTGCCTGACGAACACTGAGCTAGTTTTTTTGGCTAGAGAGTAGAGTTGTTTTGATTCGACTTGTATCGTCATGCCGAAGCGCTGCTGCGCTCCTGAATGAACTAGCAGACGAGAAATGGAACTGAGGCTCCCATTCCATACGTTCCTTTCCGAGCCGGCCGGGCGGGAGGCAGAAAAATGAGGGAATAACGTTATTATTTTAGTATCATTGGTGTAGGCTGCAACAAGCACGTCGTGGTCCTGAAGTGTGACTACTTTCCCGCAGTGGAAGCGAAGTGAAGCACAACGAAAGTTTGTGGACGTCTGAGAAAGAATTTGATTCCCTTTCAATCGGCTGCACTAGCTCCAGAGCGACCCTCTCCTGATGACAGACTGCGGAGAGGCCAGGAAACTGCCGAGTGACGAGTGGAAGCCTAAACCATGAAAATGAAGGGTGGAAGGACTAAGTATGAGAGCCAGATGGCCTTTAGTAGTACTTCAAGTAGTATCTGAGTTGAAGGAGAGAACAAGTGTGCTGGAGAAACGCTGCGAAGTGTCTTTTCTTACTCTTTTTTCTTTGTCAGCTTTCCTGGTGGTTATGTGCTTTTTCAAGTAAATAAAAAATTAAAAAAAGTCCTCAGGCCTGATGTGTACTAGCTACTGTTGAAGTCTCACTTGTTCCGATATGAACATTTCATCAGCCCTTACTCTGAGCAGCTGTATCTAGACTTGGATCTAGGCCAGAGACATAGCATTGTAAACCTTACTGAAGCCATATGTATCCGATGCCTGGCTCTAGTAAGAAAGCAGTTTGGCGCAGGCTTGCAAACTATGATTGAATCAGGGAGTGGTGGAAAGTCACATTATACCTCTTCATGATTAGCTGGTAATGACGACGATGCGGCTCCGGCTGGGTCTCATGGGAAAGTAACTTGCATACCTGTTTAGTTGCAACGAGGCAACAGTACCCCATGTACTAAAGACATGATTGAACTATATTTCATCTCCTCCTGGGAGAATGTGGAACAAATAATGCCAGAGTGTGTCTGATACACATCACAGTCTGCTGAGTATGTTCATTATTGTGGACGTAACATAACTGCGCTGTGAGGTACGTTCTGCGTTGGACCTACAGTTGAGCCACTACTCTTCTTACAAATTCTGTACAACGGTGAAAGGATTTGTTGGAGCATCATCAAACAGTGCATTCGCCTTCATCATACACTGGCTCCGTTGCCTACAGTAATTCACGTCTTGACGGGGCGCGCTGGGACGATACGGAAGGAGCGGCGGGAACCATTGGAGTGCTCATTATGCTGGTTAGCGGAGACGGATGTGAGTGTCAGGAACGGGAACGCAACCGCACTACTGTACAGATCAGGAAGCGATGGAAGAGTTGAATCTGTTCAACCTTCCATGCCGTGTACAGGGACACAAGCGTAAAAATTAGTGTTGAAACGAGCGTATCTATAACAAACGAGCGATCAGTTCCACTAACGAGCAAGCTATCGAGCGAGCTAACGAGTTTCATTGATGTGGCAAATATGATTATTTTTTTGAATAATTTTTTTCTAAGTTCGATTTTTTTCAGCTGGTTCAAATTATCACCGCCGGCATTTGGGGTTGCTGCTGCTTCACCTCGGACTGCTGTTTGGTGTCGAGATGTCTTTTCAGCGCCGTCGTCGATTAGCCTTTGTAAGAATAGACCGTTTTGCAAAGATTGCAAGTAGCCCTGGTCTTCGCTGCATCGCGGGAGAACACTTCCAAACGACTGAGCGTAACTTTCACTCGAATGGAGAGGTGACCGAAGCATATCCTGCGACAGGTCAGCAGATGCAGAACAAGACATCAGTAGAGTCCACCAAAGCTGCAACGACAACTGAAACAACTCAAGTGTCGTGCAGGCATACAGTCACCTGTAACTGCGAGTGATTTTCACTTTGCGCGGGACTGGACTCTCGATCGACCAGGGAGTCGTAAAATATTCTACGACTCCCCGGTCGACATGTACTGCCATGTGTACGGAGTACGGTGTACGGTCGGTGTTCGTTAGTGCAAACGAGCTGGCCGCACAAACGAGCCGAGTTTCTGGTGAGCGAGCTAGCGAGTATCCGGTGAGATCGTTTCAACACTAGTAAAAATGGCTACATTTCGAATGTGAACTGGCGATGGCATTGTGTGGCGACGAACACAACTGCAACTGTTCAAATTTCAGCATTTCGAACATTATGCTTCCCGCCGAATGGCTCACATGACGGAGTTGGACATTACCAGGCTAGGATTATCATTTGCTGTATTTATGGATAGTCCTTGAGTTTTCAGATGAAGTGCTTTATCTTTTACCTGTCGTTCCTTTAGTGTGGCACAATGTCCATGGCTGCTTTCTTGTCTTCATAACAGACTGGTATAATCAGCATGATTATGCTTTATTAGAGAAGAAATAAAAATTTCCTTTCGGAAAGGAAGCCCAGAAACATCAACCCCCATGGGCTGTGCTGTATGACTCTCGTCCATCGACATTAACCGTCGCAATAACTGCTGCATGTATGTTGTGCTGTGCGAACCGTACAAGATTTTAACAGCTCACCCACGCCTTCCCAACAGGCTCCTATATCCCGTACCGATAGCGTTACATTGAATATGAACTAGGCTAGCACAGTTATCCTTCGTTCTTTTGATGGCGGCGGGTAGCATGGAACTTGACGTGTTCTTGGGATCCTCGTGCAACACTTGCTGTTCCCGGATGCCATATTATTGGGTGCATCGAGGTTGCTTCTATGCTCACTGTTGTTTAGTAAGACAAATTTTTTAATAACTATTTCACTGAAGAATATGGCAAGAGTATTTTGGGTTGGTTTGAACGCCTGGCTTCTCTTCACATAATATACAGTCATGTACTTCCACTAACCCTACAACTTAAAGTACAAGTGCACATGACTCATGAGCTTCTGAAGACAGTGACGGTACTGACCAAGTACATGTACATCATGTAGAGTCTACATGCCGTGCACCATTCATTCATGCTGACAAAAAAAGTACACTACAGACGGTGTAGGGTGCCCGCAGTGTAGCCTGGGTGCACAGGGTGCACTTGCCCCGTCTCACTCGCGGCTCGGATCTTTGTGCAAGTACTTTATTTTCGTATTGCAATTGAAAGGAACAATAAAGTCAATAAATTATACAAGGGAAATAAATTGAAAATTTAACCTTTTGGAGCCATCTACAGGGACATGTTCATGTACATGTATGAAGATTAATGTGCAATCATGTACTGTACAACTACATGTCCAATAGGTGTGCTGATCATTCCAACTATCTAGTTGAAGAAAAGAAAAAAGAAAAAACACCCCCCCCCCCCCCCTGGCTGTATCTTCTTGTATGTGTGCCTTATCCATCGCCACGGGTTCTTCTGGTAGTTCTGCATGACAGGTATTTGAAATAGCTGTCAAAAAGCCAGAAAGTCGTTATTCAAGCAGTGAATATGACCTCGGGGCACTAAAAATCATGTCGCTATTCGCGAATTGTCGTTATTCAGATAGTCGTTATATCCGAAGTTAAATGTATACAGTCAGATGGGACTTTGCTCTGGGCATGGAAATTCTGTCGTTATTCGCGAATTGTCGTTATATCCGAAGTCGTTATTAGAGAAGTTGACTGTACATGTATAAGAAATATCTAACCCATCGGCACTACCATTCAGAAAAGAAGAATAAAAGAGTAGAAAATACCAGGTTTTGATGATAGTGTGATAGTACTATAGTGTGTGGTGGATAAGAACGCTCTCATGGCACTTAAACTATTTGATAAGAAGGCTGTGTTACAGGTATATCATGGGAGAGAACTTGTCAGTTTTACACCAGAAATCGCTGAGTCTACCTACTGCCTAGAGCAGGGGACAAGACTCGTGTTTGTGACCCGCACGTTTCATGCAAGTCAACATCAGGTGGCTAAGAAAAAGACCAATTCCGTGACAACGGGTCCAGCCATGTAACACATACAATCAGCTGTAACCAGGTCAAGAAGGAAAAGGTTCTGTCTGTGAACGCGCACTTCAAATTATAAACGTTTTCTACACTCCAAGGATGCACATGTACACACATACGCGCACACACACACACACACACACACGCACACACACACAAGCTGAGCATAACGCGTAGCGACAACTCGGCTAAAATAACGAGTCAACAATATAATGATTACCAGTGCGGCAAGTACAAATGGCATTTCTGACAATACTAATAAAACCTTCGAGTCAGCTATTCTATTACATGTTGTATATTCGTGACAGGTCAGTTTCATAACCCTGGACAAAAGCAGTTCAAATATATTCTGAAATTGTGAAGACATGGGCAAAATGTGCAAGGCGAGTCTTGGCCAGTTTGCATGCTCGCATAAGGGAGAAGAGGCTCCGGAGAGGCTCAGTATCGGCTGCTAGCATGACCATGCACGGCTTGATGCAGACAACAGGATTAGCGCTCAGTGTCGCAGATCACTTCAGCGTCAGCTCGTCCCAATCCGGATAGAACTCCTCGCGCATGCGCTTGACGTAATCCCCCAGGTTATTGTACTCGTCGTTCATCAGCTGGTACTGAAGCGAGAGCGGTGCCGTATAGTAGAACGAGGCCAGAAGGGCGAACACCGCGGCGTCATACGCCGTCACCTGGTCGCCCATCACATAGCGATTCTTCCCGAGCAGTGCCGACACGCTGCCGAGGTCCTTGCGTACGATGGTGGCCACCTCGTCGCCTGAATGTCGGCCCATGCCCTGCGCGTGCAGGTTCTTTGAGAGACGCATGCTGCCGTACATCTTGAACGCCAGCGACTTGAGCATGCCCGGGTTCAGGAACATCAGGCCCGGCGTATCCTCCAGGCAGCGGTCGTTCAGCATGTGATAGCCCAGCGTCCTGCAGTGCAAACGCACACACAGGGACACACAAACACACACACGCACAGACATACATGTACACACACACACACACACACACACACACGGACACATGGACATACAAGTACACACGGACACACACACGGACACACAAGTACACACACACACACGCACACAGCATGTCAGCTGCTGTTTGATCCGCTTCTAGATCATACGTACTAAACGCACCCCTGGTTGGCAAGACCCTTTTCGGCGCACATATTTTCCTATCATAAGCATGCACGTGTAGCGTATAATAGCATTGGGAATACATTGGGTATACAGATGTGTACGTGTGAAGGGGGGGGGGGGGGGATCAACGGTACTTTGCAGTGGTGTGTATTGGTCGGGTCGCGGGACTCGACTTTGTATAATATTAAGAAGTATCCCGGACAGTAGGCACATGTACTAGTACTTTCTTCTCAAAGCGGGTGCGCGTCATGACGTCATCAGAGTTCTACTAATCTTTCACGCATGTTTGAATGTAATGCATTTCAATCATACATTCAATCATTCCCTCAACTGGAGAATAATTAATCATACATTTCTGCAGAATTCAATTTCCACTCACCAAATCGTGTTTTCTTCCAGCATCTGTTCCATGGCGTGTGCGACAGCTTTCTGCCTCTCATCAAGGTGATCATTCATCGTCAGATTGAAGCGCTTTATCAGAAATTCAATGATGAAGTCCGAATCGGCCACGGTCTCTCCGTCCAGAACAATGAAAGGTACTTTCCCCTTCGGCCCCATCGTCAACGACCCAATTGCTTCGTAGTCAATCTTGGCCATTCGCAGGAACGTTTCCATCTTCAGACAGAACGGTGAGATATTAGGCCCCTTCGTGCAGCGAGGGAACTGGTGAAGGTACACCATGCCACTCGTTTTCTCCCCCATTGCACTCGCAGTCTCTTCTCCCAGCAAACTACTAGTACTTTTCAAATAATTTGAATTTCTTGTGGCCAAGTGGAGGAAATCTCGAGAGGGATACTTCTGTCTTCCGAAATTTCTAGGCGGATCTGAAAGTGATTGTAAGACCTGCCATGAGGAGATTTTATAGAAGCTGAGACGAACGGCATCGTCAGCTTAGCAATGGAGTATTGGGCCTATTGGCTAATCAATCCATTTCTTCTCAACAATGCACAGCTCAGTTCATCGATTGAATTTTTCACGTGCAACACCGGGCCCCAGTTGTACTCATGACTCATTCCTGCACACTTCATGTACGCGCGCTCGACGTCACGTCATATCAGCACGTGCAACGTCAGGCCAGGGCAATGCCAAAAATGTAAAACTCGGGGGGGGGGGGGGATGCAGTCTTGGCTGATTTTGTGCACTGGAGTGCATTGGAGTAACTGAGTACTAAGATCACGAACACAATGCTCATTCTCACGTGTCCCGTTGCCGTAGACAGGCTGCCCACTATTAATATATTTTAAAACACACGTTTATGTTTATGTACATGTACAGTATATTGTCATTCGGATCTTCCCAAGTTGTACACAGATACCGAATTCAGAGGGTCGAGTCAAATAAATTAGTACAAAAAAATATCAATACAAACAACTGCTACTTGCATGCAGTCACAGTGCATGATGCAACTAAAATATTGGGGCACGGACGGTGTGGAATCAATGGACTCAGTGGAATACAAGCACAACCAGCATCAATGATCAGGTTTTCCAAAGTATTGTGTTGCTCATAACTATCCCTGTCATCAAGCATACTAGTATGTCATGAAAGGGATCAAGAATGGTAGCTACTCAGTACATACAGTACATACAGTACATGTAGCTGGACATAGCAATGCCCAACGGCCCACATAGTTTGTCACGTACGGCGGAATCACCGCGGCTTTCCTTGTCCAGCCAGTGTTATTTAGTGCCAAACCTCTTCGGACAAAACTAAATTCCCCGCCGGCGAGTTTTCTGTTTCTAGGATGTACAATGCACAATGTAGATACAATGTTGTTTAGCTTGGGCCAGCTAGGGAGTCGTAAAATACGACTCCCTTTTACGACTCCCTGGCTTGGGCCTTGGGGTACCACCCAGCCCCGGTTACCATGGTTACCTCGCATGGTTCGAGCATGATGAGTAACCAAGACAAAGGCTGGCACATGGGTCATGGGCTCGGCTTTGGCAGCAGTTGATTTGCTTTCTACACGACTTGCACGATGCCTCATGAGTTCAGCCAACACTGGATGTGGCTTCAGCAATCAGCGGATGATGTCAGATATTGTGTTATGACTTTCTCATGAGTCATAACGGTCATGGTGCACACGTACATGTACATACTGCAGTCTGCACTGCTGGAGCATCCTGATAAACTGTCTGTGCCCGTGATATGAGTGGATGAGTGGGATTGGCAATCACAGTGTGTCTACAGACACTCTACTACTAGTACTAGTGCACACAGTCCACACTACACATTTGGGCATGTGTATGTACATGTATGTCCATGTATGATGATGACAGCATTTGGCTGTGATTTCACAAATTTTCAGTGTACTTTTATTTTCGGTACTTTCGGTGCGTCTGTTAGTACCTAAAATTTCAATACACCGAACAAACGCTAACGCACATAATCCAATAGGGAACTGCTTCTCTGTACGTAAAATTTCCGTTCACCTAGCCTGGCATTTTGCCCTCATACCGGAAACATTGAGCACCTTAAATTTCTCAAGTTAGAGCATATCATCACAAGATTGGTGACACATAGCATCGAGAACCGTGCACCAGAAACCAGTTGGTAGAATCCCAGTTGTGCAACCATCTGAACCTTCTACCACGTCAGGCCCGCCGGAGCCGGTCACATCTGGTTGGTCAGGCCATGGCTGGACCCACGTTATGACACCAACGCGAGTTCAGTGCTGGTTAGATCATGTGTACCCACCATATCAGGCACAAAGTATATTATCCATATAAAACCGCTCTGTGAGCAGTTCTGAAAAACCTTTACTGGTACTGCCCCGTCGTAAAAGTAAGAAATTAGAACTGGTCCATTATCCTCCCAAATGCGAACTGATCCACCTAAATCGCGAATGACGGGACCCGAACGCACCAGTAGCACGAGGTCGGGAGGGCACAGGACAGCAATTATCATAGGGTAACACCACCTACCGCTAGTACAGTACATGGCCTTTGGTCCGGACCAACGTCCCCATCTGCATCCACAGGTAGGAACCTCGTGCTACTGGTGCGTTCGGGTCCCGTCATTCGCGATTTAGGTGGATCAGTTCGCATTTGGGAGGATAATGGACCAGTTCTAATTTCTTACTTTTACGACGGGGCAGTACCAGTAAAGGTTTTTCAGAACTGCTCACAGAGCGGTTTTATATGGATAATTTCAGTTCTTTTTCCGTTCCCTCCCCACCCCAACCCCGAAGATAAACATGATGACCACGCGCGATGTACTGTATGTAGCCATGAGACTGCAATAAAACACTGATACATACCAGCCCTCCCCGCCTCGCTACCCCGCACACAGATATACAAACATGCGTATGCACACGGCACACACACGTGGCCACGCACACATCCGCACATGCACACGGCACACACACGTGGCCACGCACACATACGCACGACACAAACAGGAAATTCTTCATATATAATGCCATGCAAAGCAGTGGCCACCGTACTTGAGGAAGTCAGTTGTGAAACAAAAATAATTCAACTACAGCGTGTAGACAAGCTGACGGCCAAAGCACAACATAGCAAACATGACATTTGCCCAAGGATTGCAGTTTGCAGACCACGCCATGGAAGCAGCGAATACAGAATGTAATATCATACAAAGTGACAAGAAAGGAAGTGGCCATCATACACCAGAAACTTGCAGAAAGTCACACATCCAACAGATAGAGAAATGAACAGCAATCTGATACAGCCCACACAGGACAAAACTGACCTGATACTCGTCCCAGGATCGCAAGTGGCAAATCCTTTTCAATGCATAACATGCACGTGTACGTTAGACGCATGGACAACATCTGACCGTGTCGCCAGCATACAATGTCATCACATGTTTACCCCACAAGTTACACACATGCACAGTAGAAGCACAATGAAAGCAATGGAAAAGTACGATGTGGTTGCTGAAGCATCTTCACACTTCAAATTCAGACTTCAATGTGGTCGTCACGGGATGATATACCTGCAAGATACAAGTGATGAAGAAAGAAAGCAGAAGGTCGTGAGGTAGGCTATGAGTAGTCCTTTCCCAAAGATGCCATAGTTTTTTGCAACTTATGCTTTTCGCAACCGTGCCAAAACAAGTGCTAGTTGCTGAAATCGCATCCATATTTTCAGAAAAAGCTCAAAAGTTGCCAACATCGCAACTCAAAATTGGAGAGTTCTTGTGCAAAACCTACAAAACAGGGAGCAGAAATAGCAGAAATGCAGCGATGCTGCGACAGCAAACTCGTACACCCCTTCCTGCTGTGAACCACCATTTTACACAGTGCCAGTAGCCTGTTGCATGTATCCTACATGTACATGTACATCATTACAGTGCACGGAAAAGGGAATGCACATAATTATCGTAACTACCGTTGATCTACTGTTTCTCAGAAATGAGCCTGAAGGCAGGCGAGAAATGAGCGAGCACGAGTATGTATTTGTCCAACAATGCAACATGTAGTCGGTGACTTGACCTTTCGACCCCATGCCATGGGGCCAATTGCGCCAAGGTTGCGGAGAAATTGCGAAATAGTTCCGAAAAATGAAGAAAGTTGTGAAAGTTGCGATTTCTTCCTAAACACCGAGAAGTTCCGAAAAAAGTGGCGAGCATCTTTGGGAAAGGGCTAGCTATGAGACACCACAAACGGGTCACCTACATGTATGTTCAGGGCTAGTGCACTCACACGCAGAATTGTCATAATCGAGCATTTCCCAAACTGAGAAGTGCAATGAAATCCACTTGCATGCACAGGAGCAATTTTGCAATATTATGATGCGCAATTCGACACGATCTGCGATGCTGCGTGCGATGTGCCCTGCCGTCATGATGGTGACAGTCACCGCGGTATGTTTTGTCAACGTCGCCCTTGCACTCTTCTGTCAAGTCCAAAGTGCTCACATACTTGGCAATGTCTTTGCAGTGATTAACTTTTATCCTAGTTATGTCACGGGTAACTTTAATGAAGTACCCGCAGGCCGTGTCGATCCGCACATCGTCCACTCTCTCATATACTTGGCCTGCTTTGTCTGTGTATCCATTTCATGTGCGATCCACAAAATCGACTAGACAGTGGGTGCAATACGCTCTCTATCTGAAGACGTTCTTCTGGCGACATCTCGCCATGTACTTGGCCTGCTTTGCCTGTGTATCCATTTTCATGTGCGATCAACAAAATCTCAATGCACTACAGAGACTAGACAGTGGGTGCAATACGCTCTCTATCTGAAGACGTGAACCATTAAATTTGTTGGAAAAGTTATACGTACACCTGAAACGTAATGAAGTACAGGAATAGAGAGAGTGACTACAATACGCTCTCGACCTGATTATAGTGATAACGTGTTAGAAGGTAACAGCAAGAGTCCATAACCCAAGAGTATGCAACTGTGATTATGGGTGCATGCGTGGCGCGCTGCCTTCATTACGTAACTTGCCTTCATCACGCTCTGAAAGCATGCATTCAAACTCTCAATTTCTCGCACGAGCCCATTCGTTTTTGCTCGATTCGTTCCAGTACCTACACAATCTCTGAATTCTGGCGCGTTAACTCCAGTTCCGTACGAAAGTTCATTTCAAACTAGAGGGAAAGTGCGGTGTTTGATTTTCCGCAGTGCGCCCACTGCAGCTGAATGATGTAATGAAGGCAGCGCGCCGCGCGGTTGGCCCATAGAAAAGAGATCACAGTTGCATACTCTTGGGTTATGGACTCTTGGTAACAGGTCTACAGTCCCACCGTACCCTTCCGACACGACTGTAGACCATTAAATTTTTTTGAGAAGTTATACGTACACCTTAAACGTAATGAAGTACAGGAATAGAGAGAGTGACTACAATACGCTCTCGACCTGATAACGTGAGTACAAGACACTCTCCACCTGATAACGTGTTAGTAGAAGGTAACTGGCAACATATCAATGGGTTGCCTTACCGTGGTCTAGAGGAAACGTCTTCGCAGCAATACTTTCCCTCCAGCGCATTCAGTCGCCGACGCGACATCGTTTACTGGGCCGTTCCAGTTGCGGAAGACATTCGATTCATCGGGCCAATTCAGCAACAGGGCCGTGGACACACAGGGGGCAGAGGAGAGACATTGTTAGTGGACAAGAAAATAATATGCAGTGGCAAGTGGCGAGTGCCGCACGGATGTCAAGTTGTCATGCACAATTCAGCTACTACTTACGGTCCAGCTAGTCCTGCCATTGCTCGCTCGTCCTGGTTCCTCCTCGTTCGTCTTCCTGCACGTCTGCTCTTCTCCTTCCCCACCGTTGGCTTTGCGGTACGGGGGTGCCGGAAGGAATTCCCACCATATCATATACATGAAGTCCCACCATGTCTCCATGTACATGTCCACGGCCACGTAAGCAGTTTGTATAGTACCGGAAGGAGTTCCCACGATGTCTCCAAAGGCCTAGAGCGGACGTCTTTGCAGCAATTCTTTTCACCCTGCACATTCACTCCGCCGACACGACATCGTCGACAGCGTTTACGGGGCCGTCCCAGGTGCAAAAGGTCCACGTCAGTAGTTCTCAACTATTTCGCGTACGGGATAGTCGCCGCGACAGCGTTTAAGGGGTCGTTCCAGGTGCAAAAGGCATCCATCAATGGCACTTTGCAGTACGGGGTACGGAAAGGGGCCTCCTCGTTCGACTTCGTCGACTTCTGCATGCAGTTCTCCTTCCCGTCGACCGAAAGGGGTCTCCTCGCAGTTGTCCTTGCCGTCAGGTCCACGTCATGCAGTTCTCAACTATTTCGCGTACGGGATAGTCGTCTTTGTCGTACGCGGCATCGGCGTTTACCGAGTGGCATTGGCACAAAGCAGACCGTTGACGGGGTCACGTGTCAAAAAAGTATCAACAACGTGTCGACTACGTGTCGACCACGTGTATAGCGGTACACTCAGCGGTACACTAATTCTCGTGCCATTCTCGTGTCACAAAACTGGAACATCGAGTACCAGTATGGAAAGGCTTCAGACAGGAAGCCTTTCCAATGAACCGTTTACATTGAACGGCTAGGGTTCGGCCCGACCGGATCAATCAAAACCTCCTTCCCCTGTCCTGCATCCTGAAGACTCAAGAGTGCATGGTTGTACTCTTGCCTGCATGTATGTGCACTTTCTGAGTTGGCTAATCACGACGGTTTGGCCCAAGACTAGTAGTACTAGTATAAGACTAGGCTGGCAATGAGTAGGCATGGTCATCATGTACGCATCACGTCACACCGTATGACGATATGCAAGGGCAGTTCAAGTGTGTTTGTATACGATGTCGTATGCTTGCACACTGCCTACAGATTGCACGGTGCTCTACTAGTACTAGTAGTACACTCTACAGTCATTTGCCATGATTTGGACCATTCAGTCAGTGTAGAGAGCACAGCCTGACTCCGAGGCAGTCACTTTCACAGTCCGTGCGCCAAGGGGTACTCAAGGGCTGATTTTATTTGCAACCGCGGGAAACGAAGTCACCAAGACGCCTTCATTTGAGGCTTTTGGAATTGGAGAATTTATTGAATTTAGGTATGGCTCTCGTCCCTTCTAGAGAACTAACCAAGACCCTGTGGGGGCAGAAGGAGACTTCTTTGGCTCCGTGAATACACTAGCTATGCGGTGGTCTAGTTAGTTTGAGTGTGTGGTTCGTATTCAAAGTGTTCCAAGCCGCAGTTCACTCGAAGGTCATCGTGGATACGTCTGGACTTGAAAATCAAGGCTGGAAAGGACTGCCTGGTGTGTCCGAACGGTATGTTTTGCACTGAAGGCATTTTTTGTATGAATTGTTGAAAGTGTCTACTTGTTCGAAATGCAAAAGACATGGTCGTAGATCCTTGGCCCACAACACCCCACTAAATAAACTATGACCTGTCGTGAAATTATGTGAAATTGATCAACACAATCATACACAAATTATGCTATGGCAAAGTACTGCAAATGCAAATAATAGCATCCCTTTACCTAGGTCATGTTTGTAGGGCCTTATGCCACATCTTTGCATGATTTCCTCATGCAAATCGTGTGCCTAGCTTCGAAAACACATTGCGCTAAGTGCCGAATATATACCTGTGAATCAGAACAACAGCACTCACTATTGCTTTCATGAGTGGTAATGGTCAGCTGAAAGGAAACTTCTATCCATCAACTCATAAGTAAAGTAATGACTAATCTCCTTGCTGCGCATGTGGTTCCTTCGTATTTACATGTACCGTAAAGTACCGCCAGAGCGCCCCACCATCTCGTCCTTTCGGGGTCGTATTGTGGGGGTGGTCTCCGGTCTGTAGGTTATACGACACGAACTTTGTACACATATTGCACGTTCTGCAGACAATCTGTGCCTTCGAGCGGACACGAGCTCCACACAAAAACCTGCTTAGTGTGACCTTAGTACACTAAGTTGCTCACACCGTACGACCTTCGTTGCACTCTGCCACACGATTTTCCTTTCCCTGGCTGTATTATATAAATCCGTCGCAGCAAAATCAAGGTGGGGCGCTCTCGCGGTACTTTACGGTATGTGCGCCTCTCTGTGTTCGGTGAATGATTTTGAATATTTGCGCACGACTTCAAGATAGTGCACATTGTATGCATGTACCTGCGTATGTAATCCTTTCATGATTTAAAAATTAGGAGCCGTGCTTCTCATCACCGTGGACAAGTAAATGTCGGCCAATTACGTAGCGTTTGGAGATTTGCACAAGTACAGTTGCGTGTCGATTATGCGGCAACCGCGGAATAAAATGAATATTCTGGACGACTGAAGCTACAAAGCCATCTTGTGTTAACTTAACGTATAAAAAAGACAGTACTTCGAAGTACCTGTATTTATCACTAGTATTACCCTGAGACAGTCGTGCTCATCTCTAGAGACTGGCTTGTATTTAACTCTACGTAATGGCAACTTTCATGATGCTGACTGTCTACATTTACTTGAAGTAGGACTATAAATACTAAATATAAGGTCTATAAGCTGTCAGTGCGGTGCTGTTGGATACCCGACATGCCATGTGACTGACCGCCAGATACTAGTAAACGACATGCGATTGTACCGGTCACAGTGTAGCTGGGTTTTCACGAAAATTTGAAACTTATACGATTGTGAGAAAAGTTCAGAAACCACACTTACACATACACACACACGCACGCACACACACACACACATGCGCGCACGCGCGCGTGTGCACACACACACACACCTGTCCTGTTCTGTTGAGCCACTACCACAACTTAGCACAAGGATCGCATCGGCCCCAAAGGGGCAGTAGAGCGAAAGTGAGAGGTGTTGGCTTCGAGTTCACCTATCTCTACGGTGAACGCAACCTCGATCGAAAGTCATGCCAAACGGATTTATCTACCACACGCGCGCGCGTGCGCGTATACAAAACGGAGGAAGGATTACTTACTCTCCCTGTATGATGTTTCTGTTGTATTCGTGAACAATGTCATTGATGTTTTTCCATGCATGTTTTTGAATATTCGAGCATAACTTCCAACATCAAGCACATTCTTGCTTCTCATCAGCATGTACAAGTTTATGTTGGGCAGTTATGTAGCGTTTGTTTTACCGGCTGCGTTTGTTTTACCGGCTGCGTTTGTTGGTGCTTGCAGGTCATTGGCATGCTGTCTGTTTCACAGAAGCTCGTGTAACAGGTTCACCGTACAGCTATGAATGCAATGTAGCGTGTTGAAGCCACTTCGGTATGACGTGATGCCTAATTTCCTGGTTGTACCAAAATTGCGAGTATGCAAGTGATCGTCAAGCCTGCCCCTGTACAGTAGCCGTCTTGCCTTGTTACGCCTGGTTCTGACTCTGCGTTCTCGTTTACTCCATGCAATGTTACAAGGAATACTGCTCCCTTCTCAAGCAATTCATTGGCAACAAAACGCTCGGCTATGCCCTGTAACTTTGCTGTGCGGTGTGTGCTTTGTCAATGTTGTGTACCAGTTCATGATCTGTGCTTGCTGGTCTGTTTGTTTTCTCTCGCACAATTGAGGCGCTGTAGCACAGTGTACAGTGTCGATCATCCTGCCCAGGCTCTGATTTCACGTACCACAGTACGGTTTCTCTTGTTGCTCACTGTAATGTGCATGATACAAGCTCCTTGGTACTCCATCATCACCTGGTGCTGTTGCTGCCATTGTTGGACCCTGCTGATATACTTCTCGCAATGCCCGAACGTTGTTCCAACAAATGCACACTCGCTCTTAGTTGTCACATTCGGTTTGGTCTTGTTCCAGTCTTTCGAATTGAGTGAGTGCGTAAACTTGTATGAAGTGGTGGAGCAAAAGCCGTGTGCCGGCAAACATTCAATGTCCGGGTGTAATGACGCACCAAGGTCCCGGGACTTGCGTCCAATTCCTGAGTGATTTTGTGTCCCTAGCCTCTAGGTATCATACCATATTTGTTTGCTTCAACCGTTTTGGATGCCCACTGCAATACCATTCACTGTATTATGTGTGTATGTTATCCAAGAAATCTCCCATATTTTTGGGTGGACAAACCTCGCCAAAAGTCAGTAACCTGGCATTTTGCACTAACAGAACTCCTAGGATATCAGCGCCGTCTCAGTACCTGGGGACAGTTGTAAAGAAAAAGAAAAAATATCCTTGGCCCACAATGCCCCACTAAATAATCCGAAGGGTGTCGCGAAGACGACAATTTCCTTACCTTTCTTTCGTGGACGAAAAAAGACACTTCGCTTCGTCCGTTGCGCATGAAACGAAACATGAGGGTAGTGTTTATCAATTAGAATAGGTATCATGCACGAAGGAATGGCGAAAAGGTACTATGCTCGAGCGCTGGTCGTCGTCTTGTTTGTCAATTTTGAGTCCCGTTGAGAATTTTCTTCTCCAGACCTCTCAAATTTCCCGCGGTTGCAAATAAAAGTGCAACTTCTAGACGACTTTTTTGAATTTGGCGCACGGACTGTTCATGTCACCAGTAAAGGACATTATCGCACCCCACGTGAGTGTCTCCATGGTTTGAGCCAATCAGCGGCCTTACTGAGCGTGCAATATTCCCCAGTACACCGCCAGCCAATGTGGATTCACTGCAGACGCAGTGCAGTGCGATATTGCACCTCGGCGAGTGAGCGTGCAAATAACCTATATTTGCACGCTCGCTTCGAAGTGAGCGTGCAAATATAGGTTATTTGCACGCTCACTCGCCGAGGTGCAATATCGCACTGCACTGCGTCTGCAGTGAATCCACATTGGCTGGCGGTGTACTGGGGAATATTGCACGCTCAGTAAGGCCGCTGATTGGCTCAAACCATGGAGACACTCACGTGGGGTGCGATAAGTATGTATTACTGCACAAGGACCAGTGCAATACCGGCCGATATCTGCACTTACGCGAAGTTACGGCTTCGCCGTTCGTGCAGATATCGGCCGGTATTGCACTGGTCCTTGTGCAGTAATACATACTTATCGCACCCCACGTGAGTGTCTCCATGGTTTGAGCCAATCAGCGGCCTTACTGAGCGTGCAATATTCCCCAGTACACCGCCAGCCAATGTGGATTCACTGCAGACGCAGTGCAGTGCGATATTGCACCTCGGCGAGTGAGCGTGCAAATAACCTATATTTGCACGCTCACTTCGAAGCGAGCGTGCAAATATAGGTTATTTGCACGCTCGCTTCGAAGTGAGCGTGCAGATATAGGTTATTTGCACGCTCACTCGCCGGGGCCCGGGGTGCAATATCGCACTGCAGTGCATCCACAATACCACAATAGTCATTGGCTGGCGGTGTACTGGGGAATATTGCGAGTCGCTCCGCCAGGGAGTCGCTGCTGACTTGCTGCAGCACACCAAATAAAAATTGGTCGAGGAAGCTGTCGCGGAAGCGAATGTGGACCCGGCTTGCGTCCGCCAAGTCAACTTCACAAGCTCCGTGAAAGTCGAGACAGTAGACGCCCAAGTATTGGAGAAGACTGTCGACAGCCGATTTGAGAAACTGTCCGACGCCGCCATCGACAGCCTCGTTTCTGAGCAGAAAAACAAAACACAGAGCAGGCAACTGACAAATGGCTCCGCTTATTCGACGAGTATTGTAAAGACACAGGACGTCGCGCTGTGACCTGAGTACGGTTACGGCAAGCGACCTAGCTTACATTCTGCGACATGCATACGTCGAATTGCGTCCGAAAAAAGCTGGAGTGAAGTTCTACTCTGCATCAAGCTTGCTCGGTTTCCGTTCCGCAATACATCGCAAGCTACGTAGTCGAGTTGAAGCGGCCCATGAACGTCCACAGTGACCCAGCGTTCAAGGACGCAAACTTTGCATTGAAGGTTTTCCTCATGAAGCCAAAGAAAGTGGGAGAATTAGTCAAAGCGGTGGAGCACAAACACCCCATCAACGACGACGACATGAGCAAGCTGTCCCGCTACTTCCAGGATCTCCCGTGTATACAGCAGCTGCTCGAAAGAAGTGTTCCTCTAAAACTGTAAAAGTAAAAATGAACGCGGCTGCACTGGTTGTGCTGTGTTGTATGACTGTGAAATGATAGCAGGGTTGCATGCTAGGGTTGCACCAGACGTGTCAAGTGTGTGGTGACAGACTGTGTGGTGGCAGGGGTGCGATAAATGTATTAGTACTATTACTGCACTCGGACGCGTGCAATACCGGCGTCGATATCTGCACTTACGGCTTCGCCGTTCGTGCAGATATCGGCCGGTATTGCACTGGTCCTTGTGCAGTAATACATACGTAGTCAGCAGTCAGTAGTCACACTGCATGATGATGTACATGTACCTACTTTGTACAGTTGTAGTATCTTGTGTGGCTTTACTGCTTTACTGCTTTACTGCTTTACTGCTTTACTGCTTTAGTTTAGATCAGGGTCAGGGACTCATAATAGAACTCCCTGGTTTTGCCATCATCTGGCCTGGGTGCACATCATTCCTGATCTTTTGAACAGACTTTTCACGTGTGTGACTTACGACAATCAAGGCTTGAAAGGAATAGTTGAAGCCAGCAAGGTTTTACCTGAGGAAATACGAACGCAGGCTTCCGCGGCGAACGACATTGCGTGCTTCACGTCCGCAGGAGCTTCGGCTGTACAAGTCACCACAAAGCGAAGCGCGGGAGGGAAAACTCGATCGCCTGATGTCCACGCTTCCTCGACTCAAAGCCAAGGGATTCGCTTGACAATCTCAGCCTGTGACAGTTTGGCGCAGAGACTGGCAGCAGCACAGCTGCCATCATGATGGCTTCATGTCACTGCACAACACTAGCTGCACTTGAAATAAAACTCGACGTGTCAAGAAGAGTGATGATATCGATTGTGACGTTCTTCTCTTTGATCCATATCGACGTGCAAATGACTCATTCCACAACACTGCTTTTCTGTCGCGTGGATGATTATCGATTGTGGAATCGTTTCAAATACTTGAAATGACCAGTTCATTCGTCAAACTATTCAGTTCGTATTTATAATTTAGGCTGTTTGCGCGGCTTTTGCTGAGGAGAAATAGAGGCTGCTCTTAGAGAAAAGGTTGGCAAGGTAGCCTCTCCGTAGACCATAACTGCAGTACTATGGAGGCTGCACTGAGGAAGCCTGGCGTGGTGTATCTGTACCAATTCCCTCGCTGCACCAGATCACCCAGCCCGTCGCCGTACTGTTGGAAGGTAGAAACATTCCTCCGCATGGCCAAGATCGACTACATAGTTACAGGGTCGTACACAATGGGCCCGAAGGGGAAATTACCTTTCATTGAGCTCGACGGAGAGACCGTGGCCGATTCGGACTTCATCATTGAATTCCTGATAAAGCGCTTCAATCTGACGATGAATGATCACCTTGATGAGAGGCAGAAAGCTGTCGCACACGCCATGGAACAGATGCTGGAAGAAAACACGATAATGTAAGTGGTCAATGACAGTACCCGTATACCCCGCTCTTCCGCGCAGTGTCAAATTTACATGTACATGATCGTAGATCTAAATAGCGAGAGTTCCCAGATTGCCTAGAGTGCTCAACACCACAAGGATGGAGCATTACCACAAAGGCAGAAGAGAACAGAGACAGCCGGCTAGGTCATTGTTGTAACGCTGCGTTTCATGCACGTAGCAAAGCTAAGCGGCAATCCTCAGACAACTGATCCGTTGTCTGAGGATTGCCTTAGCTTTGCTAAGTGCACTGAACGCAGCGTTTTTTGTTTGTTTGTTTTTTCACGATGGCGTGACGCCAATAAGGACGATTGATAAGTGTGATAGAACTGATAGTGATACTAGCCAGAAACAGCTATAAACAGCTATTTATAGATGGAAATTAACCGGGGAGGCAAGAAGCAATGGATCATGAAAAACAAACGGGGGCAATACCGTTAGCAGGGGTGATCGAGATGGTTAAAAGTACACGTTGGAGATATCAGAAACCAGGGGATGCGCGGAGCAGGAACAGGTACTGCTCAAAAGAAGACTGGATGCATTGTTTCGGACAGAATTTCTACGAGGTTGGGTTGTGACGTCGATAGGGAGGGAGTTGTAGAGGGTCAGGGCACTGTTGATGGGGGAATCTCGGTGCCTGTTTGTATGTGCGTGTCCGATGGAGTAGGTCCTTGTCTGTCGAAGGGTGTATGGTTGGTGTTGACGTTGTGGTGCAAGAAGTGGTTGGTTGTTGCAGGTGTGGTGGGGAGATTTGGTGGTGGATGTCCCATGCTAGTAGGACTTGTTTAACAAGGAGTCGTGAGCTCAGGGTGGGAAGCTTTGCGTGATGGAGGAGGGAACTGTGGTGAACTGGTGCAAAGAGGGGAATCCGAAGGCAGATGCGTATAGCACGGCGTTGAATTCTCTCCAGTGTGTCCCGCTGTTGCTGTGTGGTGTTGGAGAGGGCAAGGAGGCCATATTCGAGAACGGGTCGGATGTAGGTCGTGTATATTAACAATAGGCTGGAAGCGTTCATTGTGCCACGTGTCTTGTGGAGTTGGTGTAGTAGTTTTTTTGGCTTTGTTGGTGGTTTCTATGATGTGTTGGGTCCATTGCATATCATCTTGGAGTGTAACACCAAGGTGCCTATGTTGGTGGACCTGCTGCAGCCGGGTCGAGTGGAGCGTGATGTGGATGGTGTGTTGGGGTTGGAAGGAAAGGACGACGGTTTGCATGGTGTTGACGAGGAGATGCCAATCCTTCAACCATCGTCCTGCTGCGTCCACGGCACGTTGGAGGAATGCAGCTGATAAATCCCTCGCGTAATGCGTCGCGATGAGTGCCGTGTCATCGGCGAACTGGCTGCATTTGGTGTGGGAGTTTGTACATGCTGGGGGGAGGTCAATCGTGTACACGAGGAAAAGAAGAGGCCCCAGGACAGAGCCCTGGGGTACTCCAGCTGGAATGGATTTCCATGATGACAAAGCGGAGCCAACCTTGACGCGTTGTCGGCGGCGAGTCAGGTAGCTTGTTAGCCAGGTAAGGGCAATGCCACGGACACCAAGGTGCTCGAGTTTGGCCAGGAGGCCAGCATGCCAGACTCGGTCAAAAGCCTTTGATAAGTCGAGGAAGCATGCTGACACTGCCTGACCAGCATCTCGGCTGGCGTAAATCTCATGCACTAGGCGGGAGAGCTGTAGTTCAGTACTATCCTTAGATCGAAAACCAGATTGGTCGGCGGGTAGGCGGGGCTCGATGTGGGTGTAGAGGCGTTGGTGAACAATCCTCTCCTGAACCTTGCTGACAATGCTCAGGAGCGAGATTGGCCTATAATTGGTGACCTCTGCATGAGAGGCTTTCTTGTGTAGAGGACTGATAGTGGCGTCGCGCCAGTCCTGTGGCTGCTCGCCTCGCGAGAAGGACTCATTGAAAAGCGTTGCGAGGGAGCACGATATTTCGTCTGCAGTGATCTTGAGCAATTTCGTCGGGATGCCATCGTACCCAGCCGACTTCCGGAAATCAAGAGCGGAAAGGAGTTTTCTGATCTCCTCCTGGGTGGTGATGATTTCCTTCAGTTCGCTTCCGATGATGCGCGACGCCCCAATCTCTGGCACGGCTTCAGTTGGTCCGGAGACGTACTTCTGGCTTTCCGAAATGAAAAAAATTGTTAAACGCTTCCGCCTTTTCTCCGTCTGATCTGCTTCGTTCGCTGAAATAGGTGGAAGCTCCTTTTTCGGGGACGACCGCAGTGACTTCATTAACTGGTACAGGTTTCGCTGTGGGACACCAGTTACGTCGCCTTGCGCGGTAGTGGATACGAAGGCGGATTTAGCTTCTCTCAGTTGTGTTGTGGTCCTATTGCGTTGAGTTACGAACGTGAGCCAGTTCTCGGCGCTGCGAGTTCTGAGATACTGACGGTAGAGCTGCTGCTTGAGTTACAACAATGACCTAGCCGGCTGTCTCTGTTCTCTTCTGCCTTTGTGATTGTAGATGTACGTGTACAATTATAAACATGTACATGTTCAATGTAGATCAGGGTTCTAGCGGGGGGGGGGGGGGGGAGCGCCCCTCCCCACTACTCCGACCCCCCCCCCCCCCCACCACACTGATGCCCCCCCCCCCCCTACTCTGCTAGCGCACCACCCTACTCATTTTTCGACTCTTGCAGCTCGCACAACGAAAATACCGTCACAAATCAATCGTTCGTTCCGAGTGCTCTGTGCAGCCGTACCAGTGTGTTACATTTTTTTGTGACAAAGCAATAGTGGAACCGGCGAAAAAAATAGGCGAACTGTTTGGTTGCCCTACCCCCCCCCCCCCCCCCCCCCCTGGCCCCACAATTTTCCCTGGGTAGAACCCTGTACGTGTACATGACACAGGCCCGCCGAAACCGGTCAGGTTAACACCGGACCAACTTTGTACATGTAGCTGCTGGCAATGCTGAGGAGGGCATACGTCCCCGACATATTCTACACAAACTGTACGAAAGACTCTGGTACGACCGGACCAATTGAAAACTGCTAGCTTCTGGCGGTCCTGCATGGTGTTATCGTACTCGTAAACGGCGGTTACATGTATGTGCATGTAGACCTAGGGGCGTGTTCGCCTGGGGTGATCTGATAGCAGGGCAAGCACATCGAGCACGCAGAACAGTCAGTTCCCAGACGAACGCGATGGAGCACGCAGAGCAGTCAGTTCCCATGCAAACGCGATGGAGCACGCAGAGCAGTTTCTGTGACGTTGACATCGAAAACATGGCGCCTGAGTTCATCCTTTTTACTTTCGATTTTGAGGGAATTTCAAATGGTGAACGGTACTATTCGGCCAATAAAATGTAAAGAACTCTTCCTCTCCTCTCCTCTATGCGCTCTCACAGCCGACTCACTGCTACCCTCGGTAGCCATTACACACACCAACAGCTATACAAGGAAGGGTTCCAGGTAGATACTGAAATTTCTCCTGACAGCTGTTTCGCCTCCAAAAGGCTCATCAGAAGGTGATATTGAATAGGATGATATCAGGTGGAGATGGTCAGATTTATACTACAAAACATGATGAGCCTTATGATGAGCCTTATGAAGGCGAAACAGCTGTCAGGAGAAATTTCAGTATCTACCTGCAACCCTTCCTTGTATAGCTGTTGGTGTGTGTAATGGCTACCGAGGGTAGCAGTGAGTCGGCTGTGAGAGCGCATAGAGGAGAGGAGAGGAAGAGTTCTTTAGATTTTGAGGGAAGTTAAAAATATGATATCATAATCTCATTTTTAGTAAATCGGGTGTTTCTTGTATCCATGCCTTCATTTGCTGTTGCTTTATGCCTTCTTTTTGATGGCTGCTGTTGTTAATTTGGATAGGAATAAAAACGATCCGCCCACTATGATAGTACCATCATGACCTTCTGACCCCAAGCACAGTCATGACCTTCTGACCCCAAACACAGGCATGGATTTCTGACCTCAAGCACAGTCATGGCCTTCTGACCCCAAACACGGTCATGACCTGCTGACCTCAAACACACAGTTATGACCTTCTGACCCCAAACACGGTCAGGATCTGACCCCAAACCGAGTTCTTACGTTCATCTGGTGCGCACGTGCGTGCATGTGTGTGTGTTGGGGGGGGGGGGGGGGATTGGGGATGACTGGGTATCTACTTACCCTCATCATTGATGTTGTGTCACTGTGCAGGGCTCTACCTCACCATCATGCCAGGGTTAGACACATGCAGGACATGCCCTACATGTTAGAGACAAACCCCGGTTTCTTCTTCTACTGGATGGTGCGCCTGAAGGTCGGCAAGACGCTCGAGGCCGTGCTCAACGCGCAGGGCCTGGGCCGGCACTCTGTCGCCGAGGTGGCCACCATTGTCGGCAAGGACCTCGGCGCGCTGTCCGCGCTGCTGGGCTCCAGCCATTACGTCATGGGCGACACGATGACGTCATACGATGCCGGCGTGTTCGGCATGATGGCTTCTCTCTACTACCTGATCCCGGACTCTGAGCCACGGCGCCTGATGGACGGCAAGTATTCCAACATTGGCGACTACGTGAAGCGCCTACGCGCCGAGCTCTATCCCGATTGGGACGAGCTGCTTTGCAAAGGATAGAGAACTCAAGGGCAGAGGGTGTGTCGAGTGAGAATGAAATAAAGTGCCTGCGTGCTAGGACGGGAAACGCATCGCCGCACCGCATGGAGAGCCGTTACAACTGTTGCTCTCTAGACAATATCTAGGTGTCGGCCTGTCTACATGTAACGTTAGCTGTCTCTATTTCTGCGTCTTTTTTGCAATTGTTTGGCCAGTCACTCAGACAGTCAGAGCTCTGCTGATGAGACTAAAGACAGTCAAAGCAGTTACCATGGTTACTTGTCTGGAGATTGAGCCCATCTCTTCTGATCTAGGCAGCAAGTGAGCGTTAGTTATGGCTGGGCAGCGGATTTCTTTTCTCTGCTCTTCCAGTCAAGGGCAAGCGTTTGACGGCTGATCCTCTTCCTGATCAATCTTCTTCTGATTATCACTGCTCTCCTGAGCATTCAGCCGAGACAGTTGACGCGCTCCTGGGTAGCTGCAGGCGCGGTTTGCACCATGGCATTGGGACCTGTTGATGAAGTCTATCCACAGCACATCCAGTGTGTGTGTGTCTGTGCGTTGTTGCGTGTTTTCCGAGGCGCTTTTAATGAGTGTCTACTTTATAATGATCTGTCTCGTGGCACAAATAGTTGCGCATATCCTGCAGGAAGGACGTAATAGGTGCTATTGAATATTGTGGGTATTTCCCCCTGTTTCTAATCACTCCTACTGTATGTTTTAGGAAATTAGAGGCCACATGCCACGTACTGCTCTTTTCTCTCCGAAACTCAACACTTGCAAGCCAGATATCAAAGAAAGAAAAAATCATCGGTCACACCACCGGGACTCCTCTAATTTCCTAAAAACTTGAAATTCTCCGTGAAGTCCAAATTTGAAATTCCTACTGTATGTTGTTGTCACAATTCTGAAGTCTAGTTCTTCAACTGACCGGTCGGCTTTTCCACCCAAAGTGCGTTTATCTAAATGATCTTTTCTCTCTTTTTGTTGGAAGAAAGGCATTCGAGCTGACAAGCTCGTTCCCATACAAAATGTAGCTCTGCAAAACACTGAACATCGTTTTCACATCACTGATTTATCTCTTCTTTTATTACTAAAATTATGTATATGACTGTTGCATACATGTAATGTACATGTAGCACTTTAGTTTCAGCCGTTAGCGGTCACAAAATTATTTGACCGTCGTCGTCGCCACACACTTTATCAAGTACATGTATTGGTGAAGGCACTGACAGTTATTTTTACTTTTGTACTTAGCTCTAGTCTAGAGTAGTGATCACATTGTAGGAAAGAGAACATGTTTCACCCGCAAACTCATACATTCACTGTAATAGTGACCTTGAAGCGCGTGTTAAATTTCAGCTACTTTTTTGGTGATGGTTGACAGGAGGACAAACTATGTTCCTGCATGCACGCTGGAGCCACCATACACTGATCATCTAGCAAACAGGCCGGTGTGCGATTATTATAATAATAATCTTTCCCTCAAACTAGTCAGAATTTTAGTACTATGAGGATATGGAATGTCAGCGTACAAGTGCCCCCCCCCCCCCCCCCCCCCTCCACACACACACACACACACAATGCCAGTAACTGCATGTCACATGGGTGTCCCCCGGGACGGGGACGGGAGAGATTCAAAAGGGAACTGTGGACAGTTTGCGATTGAGCCGCGCATGCATGCAGTGGCCGACTACCCCTGAAATTCCCACATTCTCTGACTTGAAAGCGATCCCAATGCACGTCCCAGGTGAGGACAACGTGCAGAAACAAATTCACGGCATCATCATCATTTTCTGGACCTGAATCCAACTGCATTTACCCCTGCTGCATGCATCCAGGGAACTGAGGTAATACGTAACCGGTGACAAGCAACAAGTAACAATTCTAGATTGCTAAAATAATCACAGTGCATTGACCTGATATTGTTGGGTAGCCCATTGATCAACAGGTACATGTATACTTCCAATAGAAAGCACATACATACATGGACGTAAATTACATACATGGACGTAAATTACGTACATGGACGTAAATTACATACATGGTATTAGAAAATGCAATACTAGTACTGAAGTACAGTGCTAGTATTAGATTAACTTGTGGATGGTTGTAGTAAGGTCACTGTTTCCCAACACAATGTCCTCCACCTTGTTTCATGCTGTCAAACCAACAACATAATATATTATGTAATGTATATGGCCCCGCAACCAACAAAGGTGGCTGACACGACAATACACCTTCAAGCAGCCGAGCAACAGATCCAGCCACTACCTAGCGTTAGTGCACCCGCTAACCGGACTAGCTGACACACACACACACGCACACACATGCACAAAGACTTACACAGACTCACAACACAAAAACGCGGAGGGGGTAAGCTTTTCTCAAGCATGCCTGAAACAACATCCAGCATGAATTGGTAACGGACACTACACAAAGGACACATTAAAACAACCGACAAAACCACAGGAAAGAGGGAGAGAGAGAGAGTGATATAGACATTCACAATAGACAGCGGTGAGCGTATGCAAACACTTTTAAGACAGCGTGCAAGCTGATCCACGGACAAAACAGTACAGTGGCGGTCACAGTCGGCACGCCACCGGGGGCCAATCAAAATAACGAATGCGAACACGCACGTGGGGGTCAGAAGAAGCGCGAGGACCAACGGAACAGACGTAGACACAACATTCCGCAGAAGAGCGGAACGAGAAAAGAGGGCAACGCATGCACGTAAAACGAAGAAGATAAAATGCTTATCTTGTTACATTGGCCTAGGGCGACGGCGGCACGAGCATTCACCGACAAACTGTGCCCGCGGTGGCAGTAGGCCACTTGAGACAGTTAGTCGAGTTAGGGTAGGTTACACAGCAAGCAAATGAACGACAGTAATGGCGCGAGGTAATGCAGCCGGCAGCAGCGCACGTGATAAAACTAATAAACAACTCTACTGGGGTTGGACTAAAAGCATCTGCTCATCTAAATGCTCAGCAAGGGATACATTGAACGCTCCTGGGGTTGGGGACACACACATAGAATGGAGACCAGCAGCGGAGTAAACCGATCCTGGGGGCAGGATGTAAACAAAGAAGAGATAAATAGGCAGAGATAGAGAGCGGAACCGTGGGACACCCGTGGGGGGGGGGGGGGGGGGGAGGGAAAGGGAGGGTACGCTGGAGCTAATGAGAGACGAGGCGAGAGCTTGCACTCTTGGGCACACACACAGCACGGTAGGATCAAGACAACAGTAGTAATCTAAGTGTGAGCAACAGCAGACGACATGCACAGGACTAGAACAGGCAAGCAGATGTTGTACTTGGGACGAGGGGGGGGGGGGGGGGGGGGGGAAGAGGTATGCTATGTATACAAATGTACAGTTCTGACCAGTACAGGGCTGGGCGTGCAAAACGACACAAGTTTCGCTGGCAGATCAGAAACCCAGCCATGGTGGGATAGAGAGCAGTGGCGCAGCTACACCATTCTTGCCACTGTCATGGAGGCACACAAACACAAAGTGAACGGACGAAACAACCAGGCACTGAGCGTTGTGACGAGAGTCCAGAGGTTGCCGACCGACAGGCTAAAAAACAGCGCACGGACAGCGTTCGAGTATTCGACTACAGTACCTGAAAAAGAATGTCGGTGCGACGCAAGCTCTCGTGGCATGATTTACTTTGTGAATGCGGCGGCAACGGCCCAGGTCATCTCGTGGGCGTTGGGCTTGAGAGCTTCGACCTCCGGGTCGAGATCGAGCAGCTCGCGGACTCGCCGCGTTGCCACCTCGTAATCCTCGTCGCTCAGTGGGGCAAACGCATTCTCGAGGACGTCGGACGCATGCGCCAGGAAGATGAGGGCCAGCTGGCGTCGGTCCATGCGATGAGGGTCGTTCTGCCAGCGTGACAGCAGTGAATCTTGCACCTGTAGCACAACAACAATGATAACACACAGCAAACCACACCATACCGGTCAAGGTATGCTTTTTGATTTCGCCCGCGCAGGCAGGAAGAACGTCATCAAAAAACGTGGAGCACACCCGCGGTACCACGAATGGCGAGTGTCAGTGGAGCCGCGTTGCTCCGCTGCATGCATTCAAGTGCCGCAGAGCAGCAGTGGAACCTAGCCCTAATGGACTAATTACACCATGCAGTGTGCAGCAGCCCTGCATACCCAGTACATGTGTTACATACAAACCATGTAGTGTGCAGCAGCCCTGCATACCCAGTACATGTGTTACATACAAACCATGTAGTGTGCAGCAGCCCTGCATACCCAGTACATGTGTTACATACAAACCATGTAGTGTGCAGCAGCCCTGCATACGCAGTACATGTGTTACATACAAACCATGTAGTGTGCAGCGGCCCTGCATACGCGGTACATGTGTTACATACAACTTTTATCTGTCTCATGATAGCAAGAGTACATAACCCCCCAGAGTGTGCAACGCCTGATCCAGCTCTGCATAGGGTCTTGGTCGAGCGGAATCGGATCTTTGCGTCATAATACCGTACACATCTGAGGGGAACCCGGGGAGTCGCGGGTACTCTTGGATGAAAACAATGGTGCCCTGCCTCGAGACCGGCCTTGCGCTGGTGTGAAGTGTACGCATGACATCAGAAGATCCGATTCCGCTCGACCAAGACCCTATGCAGAGCTGGATCGGCGTTGCACACTCTGGGGGGTTATGTACTCTTGATGATAGTAGTCAGTACTCGTACTCATCACGGTCAAAGTTCACCTGAGAGGTTCAAAGGTGCTCCCAAATAATGAAATATGAATGGGCACTGGATGCCAATACTCCTTATGTGTACCACGTCCGTGAACTGTGTGCATCGACTCTGTGACCTTTCGACCTGTCTGGGATGCATACGGCTCTAATGCACCAATTAGGTGCAGTGCAATACATCATTGATGTCCAGTTGTGGTGCTGTCCCTATGGCAAGTGTCGGATTTCACTTGCCACAATTGTAGTACAAGAGTATCTGCAAAACGAAAATGCGTACAAACTTTCGCTCTTCGTCATGAAGTGCGAAACTTCGCACGGACTTTCGCAACTTTGGATGCGAAACGTGCAGGGAACGCGAACTGAACTTTCTTGGCGTGAGATCGGGTCATGACGTACGTGCACCTGGCGCGTGTAAACTACGAAAGTGTGCAGAAAGCAAAGTTCGTGCGAAAATCCGTACACACTTTCGCAAGGACCGCCGCGAAAGTTCGTTTGAATTTTCGTTTTGCAGGGGTCTGCGACGCCAGAACTTCACATCACGTGATGAACCCGTGCACTCTGTGCATGATAGATACTGAGTTGTACGCAGCCCAGCTTTGGGTACAACTCTCTTGTGGTCACTTTGCACTGTTTGCCAGCATAACCTTTTGAACCATGTCACGTGATGTGAAGTTCTGCCGTCGCAGCACAGCATAGAGGTTGTGCAGGCAGTTGCACACTCTTGGGGTTATGTACTCTTGCTGATACCCATTCTATGGGGTTCACTCACATTAAGTGGTGTTTTGTTTGCGTTGTACGTTTCCAGCCCGTTATTAGCGGCAGAGTAACAAAACTTACAAAAGAAGCCCTTCCTAACAGAAATCACTGCGCGTATGCAACTCCCCAGCATGATCATGTCAGATATTCGGATTGCGCGCACGCTATCCTTCATCGTACGTACTTCCTCCGCGTCATTAAAATTGTCGCTTCCCAGAGCGATTTTACGAATTTATTTTGTCCACTCGAAGGGCAAAGAAATCAGCTAGAAATTGAGGCAGAGCATTGTCGACGGACCACGCTTTAGTTTGTGGCCCCCCGCTTTGCTGCACTTGCAGCTAAGGTCGACGTCTTCATCACAACATCAGAGTTTGAGGCAGACCCTTCAGCACTCAACAATACACTGAACAAGGCGCGCGGTCAAATAATTCAGGTCAAGAAACTTCGTTTTCAAGCGATCCATGCCTCCAGGTGGCAGGCGATCAAGGCAAGCTAGCATTTTTCAAGTACACTGTAACGACCTTCCAGCGGGATAGGGTAAGTAGTTCCGCACCTTCTTTCCTTGGCAAGCGCTTCGCTGATTTTGTTCGTGTTTTCAGACCTGCTACCTTCGCAGCAACATGCGCCACCAGTAGCGCATTTTAGGAATTTGAGACTGCTTTGTTCTTGCCATCGTCAACTTCAGCATTTCGTGTTCAGGAGAGATACCAGGATTCTTATACCCGAGCTTGCAGTCTTGATATATGCCCACGCGAACGATGTGGGACGGCACGAACTCCAGAAAACGAAATGCGCTCTGGGGGGAATAGTGCGGAGCGCGATGAATTTGCTTGGTGTGGAAGAGCGCTCCGACTAAGTCCGAGACCACCACGGCTTCAGTGACAAGTAGACATTGCGCAGGAAGGGTCGCACCAGTTTACGAACACCGAAAACAGCGATTCCGACAGTCTGATTAAGACGAGCCAGGTCTCAAATATTGCGATGTGCGAAGCGACAATTTTAATGACGCGGAGGAAGTAGTACGCACCACACCTGAGACACGTGATGTGAGTTTTCGCCGTCAAAGACCCCATATACAGAGTTGCACACTCTTGGGAGCATGCATACTCTTGATCCCATGCACACCAACCACATGTACACATCCCGAGTACCCCCCATGAACACATATCTCGTGCAGACCTGCACACCCCCCCCCCCCCCCCACACACACACCTCCAGTGCAGTGTACACCCCCCCCCCCCCCCCCCCACACACACACACACTAGACATAGCCCGATTTTGCTAGCAATTCTGTTAGCAAAATATCGAAGAATTTTGACAAGGGAATTTGCTGGCAAAACGGAGCAAAATATCGGTATGTTCGTTGGAAATTGGGAGATTTTACAATTCTACGGTGCACGTGACTCATCTCCGCACATTTTTGCCAACACGTGACTCATTTTTTCTCAGTTTGCCAACATGTGATCCACTTTCGATCGGTTTTCTCACATGTGACACAAACTTGGCCTCGGATCAGAGCAAAAGGAGAGCAAAATATCGAAGCTTCACTGTCAAAATCGGGCTTTACCTACCCCCCCCCCCCCCCCCCCCCACACACACACACATCAGGTCAGAGCACGCACCTTCTTGACGACTCTCTGTTTGATGGTCTGGTCGACAAGCGGGTGAGTGGTCATGTCGAAGAGCCAGAAGTTCTGCTTGCTGGTGGTCAGCACGCCCTTCTCCACCAAGTTCTTGGCTAACCTCTCCCGAACATTGTGCAGCTGATAGCGCAGGTTGTACGGGTTCCACGTCTCGCCTGAAGAAACATGTCAGAAGAAAGAGTAAAGAGGTCGTTGAATGTCTCAGAAACATTTCAGTTTTGTGCCCTGTTATCGCACTTTCTGACCGTTTATTATCTTGTTACAGTCGTGGATAGTTGCTTCATAACTCGTTTCCATGTGATTTCTTCTATTTAAAGAGAAACACATTTGAACATCGATGCTGAGCCAAATGTCATCATGGAATAAAGGAAGGATCAAATGTCACCCGAACAAACATGTAAGAAGAAAGAGAGAAGTATTAGATGCACTGTAAAATCCTGCCAGAGCGCCTCTATACCTCCGCCACCCTTCGAGTAGGTCCAGGTGGGGAGGGGCGGATGGGCGAGTCCTACTTGCCGCATTCGGTACTACATGAAAAAGTACTCACCCTACGAAAACTGTGCGTGCGTCTCGTACATCGACCAAAGGTCAAGAGCAGGGAGTCGTACAGATTCATCAAAACCCAGGGTTTGTGCGATCCCTGGTCAAGAGGGTGCGAATTTGCCTCAAGCTTATGAACATTGTAAATTTGTCACTGATCAAACATTGAGGTTGGGGCATGTGCGCCTGCATCATTATTCATATCTTCAGCCAGCGTACTGCGATACACTGCTTGCTCACTTATGGTTGTGAAGATACAACAGAATACACATCATTCTTTACCCACTGACGGTGTTGTTCAGAACAACGAAACGTCTGGAGAAGTATCGTAAATATTTCTATCTTTATTTATCACCACTCTTTGGTCTAGAAAGAATACTTTTTGATATTAGAACACACACACAGAACTGATACCAAGAGTACATGACCTCCAAGAGTGTGCAACTGCCTGCACAGCCTCTATCTACAGTCAGTTTCAAAAAGATTAGCAATCCTGGTGATCGCCCGGGGAGTTTGCCGTCTTACCGTATGAGCGCTCGAGCGCTGCCTGGAAAAACTCACTGTGAACTCGAAGAAATATTCCGCGCGAAAGCATGAAAAATGACAACTCACTCAGGTCGATGTCGGTACAGTCGTGTACGGTCTGGTTCACAACAAACGAGTTCTTCCTCGTATCGATTATGGAGTCAGAGAGGACATGTCGAAAGTGTAGTAAATGCCGAGGCTGACGAGCGGCATGGGTCCCAATATGTTTTGTGACCAAATAGTTTCTTTGAGCTGCGATGCAGTTTACTCTCACCATGTGACGAAAACGACATCGACACAGACTCATTCCCAAGGCCATGACTTGGCGAAGCTATCCGTATGACTTCGACAACATTTTGAGAAAAGCAGACGCCTGTGGAAGCTGATAGAAGACGGCGTTGACTTCTAAATTCAAATAAATTGGCGATCTTGAAATACTAAAATAATTCTCAAAAAGAAATCGATCGATCGATGTGCCGGTGTATTCAACACGTAGCTACAGCGCAATGACTTCCATATTCACTCACACCGTTTCAGTGTTGTGGGTGTGTTCACATGGCGTGAGCCAGTCAAGTGCCAGTCAGTTCGGGAGGAAGCGGGAGCTAACAACAACCGTGAACAACAACAAGTCTGCTTGATCACCAAAAAACAATGAAAAAAAGTGTGAGTTGAAGATAGGTTGGGATTTGAACTCACAACTTCATGGTCAGCAGACAGCATCCATAACCACAAGGCCAGAAAGGAAAAGATAAATCGTGGGTTTTGATAGAAAAATCGATACTGGCTTCCAGGGCAAATTGCAAACCAAGGGAAAAGGCCGGAAACCTGGCCGAAATTCTAACTCCTTAACGGCTGGTCCAATTGTTCCGAAACCTTCACAGAACAATTTGCCGTGCCCTAACCAGCCCTTTTATGTACTTTGTTGTCCAAATTTCTCTTATCTTCATACTTTTTAAGACCAAAACCTAATTGCTAATCTTTTTGAAACAGACTATAGTGGTGCGGCGGCAGAACCTCACGCTACGTGACATGGTTCAAAACCCAAAAGGTTATGCTGGCAAACAGTGCAAAGTGACCACAAGAGAGTGGAACCCAAAGCTGGGTTGCGTACCCCCTGTATCTATCATTCACAGGGTGCAGATCATGCGTACGGGTTTGTCACGTGATCTGAAGTTCTGCCGTCGCAGACCCCATAGCTGGGGTTTAAGCGGGATTCACAGAAGCTTTTTTGCGATGCGACACGCGATGCGACGCGATCTGCGACGGATGCGTGCGATGCGAACTCGCGAAATACCATTCACAGAAGAAGTCAGTGATGCGACAACATCTTGCTGATTTGGCTACGTCACCATGATATTCGCGCGGTTTGATACAACTTGTACAAATTTATAGGCAACTCTTGAACCTTTGTACAACTTTGCTGTAGAAAAGGTCAAAATCGTACGCCAAATCGCTTGTCGCATCGCATCGCAAAAGTTGAGCCAAGCTCAACTTCTGCGATGGCCTGCGATGGCCCTGTTGCGGCAGTTGCGTGGGGTCCGCGATGGTTGCGATTTGGGGATTTCCTGGTTTCGCGGCTGTCGCATCGCGTGTCGCATCGCAAAAAAGCTTCTGTGAATCCCGCTTTAGTCGCAGTCTTGGAGGGTACTCTAATTTCAGAAATTTTCGGTGCCCAATATTTTCGGTACGAGGGCAAAAGGTCAGGTTAGGTGAAAAGAAATTTAGGTACAGAGAACCAGTTCCCTATTGGACTATGCGTGTTAGTGTTTGTTCGGTGTATTGACATTTTAGGTATGAAACAGATGCACCGAAAGTACCGGAAATAAAAGTACACCGAAAAATGTGTGAAATTCCAGTATGTACTCTTGTGGATACCCTGGGACTAGACGCATCTGCACTGATTACTGTAATTTCACAAATTTTCGGTGTACTTCTATTTTTGGTACTCTCGATGCGTCTGTTTCTGACTTTCATACCTAAAATTTCAATACACCAAACACTAACGCACATAATCCAATAGGGAACTGCTTTTCTGCACCTAAAATTTCTGTTCACCTAACCTGGCCCTTTGCTCTCATACCGAAAATATTGAGCACATACAATTTCTGAAATTAGAGTAGCTCGCCTTCACTCGCACTGCGATCCAACACACGGCCATGCACTCAAGCGAGCAAATTTCATGGCAAACGCCTTGCCAGGTGGCGTGCGCTCGCCCATTGCCTCACGCACATGCTCACATATCTACCGTATTTTCCCGATTGTAAGTCGCATCCCCATTTCTAGGTCCATGTCATATCGTTTCATATTATATTCACTTCAGCAGTAAGTCATATTATATTCATTTCAGCAGTAAGTCATAATTATATTCACTTCAGCAGTAAGTCATATTATATTCATTTCAGCAGTAAGTCATATTATATTCACTTCAGCAGTAAGTCATATTATATTCACTTCAGCAGTAAGTCATATTATATTCACTTCAGCAGTAAGTCATAATTATATTCATTTCAGCAGTAAGTCATGCTCGATTGTAAAGCGGGATTCACAGAAGCTTTTTTGCGATGCGACACGCGATGCGACGCGATCTGCGATGGATGCGTGCGATGCGAACTCGCGAAATACCATTCACAGAAGAAGTCAGCGATGCGACAAAGTTTTGCTGATTTGGGTACGTCACCATGATATTCGCGCGGTTTGACACAACTTGTAAAAATTTATAGGCAACTCTTGCACCTTTGTACAACTTTGCTGTAGAAAAGGTCAAAATCGTACACCAAATCGCTTGTCGCATCGCATCGCATCGCAAAAGTTGAGCCAAGCTCAACTTCTGCGATGGCCTGCGATGGCCCAGTTGCGGCAGTTGCGTGGGGTGCGACATGGCTGCGATTTGGGGTTTTCCCGGTTTCGCGTCTGTCGCATCGCGTGTCGCATCGCAAAAAAGCTTCTGTGAATCCCGCTTTAGGGGGCGTTCGTTTTTTATCTACAGGTTTGGGTAGAAACTACTTCTTGCGGTAGAGGTGTTCGTTTTTTGAAAAAAAATTCTACTCAAAAGGGTAGATTCTACTTTCCTCTACCGGCTCTACCGGGAAAAAGTTGGTAGAATCTGGTAGAAGTTGGTAGAGCTACGGGATTTCCAGCAAGATCAAGGATTTGTACACAACTCCATAAAAAAAAGAAACATTTCACATACACATCGTGTAAACTACTAGATCTGGTAGAACAGCGTTCGTACACTTGCCTCTACCATCTACCTCTATCGGTAGAGTGACTCTACTCTACTCTACCAGGTAGCTAAAAACGAACGCAGCCTAAGTCGCACCCCCTTGTTGGTCCTGAAGTTATGTGTAAAAGGTGTGACTTATATGCGGGGAACAACCCTCATCCTGGGTCATTATAAGAGACCTGGGCGTTTATTAGAGAAAATACGGTACGCTAGCAATAGATGTGCACGTAGTCGGCAGATATGCCAGTGGGCTAGAGCATTGAGAACTCCCGTGCCATTCCAGAGCAATACACACAAAAATGCAATGCTCTCCCAGTCCAACAGAGAAATAACGTAAAGTTAGCCGGATTCGCGGCCGCATCACCAGCAAAGACATTCGCATCGGCGGGCCACCACTTCGCCCATATATCCTCAGTGTTGAATGCAGACCTCGCAAGTGAGTCAGGGGAGAGGGGATAAGTCTCTCAACAAGCGGGCGAAATAGCAGGGATGAGCCAGTAGACAAATCCAACATCATACAAGGTACTGGTCAGTCAGGGGCAGGACACGCGTAGGTGCGGATCACAAAACATACACGGAAGCAATGGACCCATTGCGCAATGGCGTAATTTGTACCATAAACACCCCACACAGCCACCTGGGCATGGTCGTGTCTGGGGGTGTTGAACAGTGCATTCCTGATCCCAGTGTACTCACAAGCATTACTCACACATTCCATATTTGGCAATGCGCAATGGGTCTCCAGTTCCTTGTCACTTGAAAGTTGAAACGGATAGTGCAACAAACAGCTGCAATTAATTAGCTCACGACCAGCTGTCCAGCCTGGCTCATGGCGGGGGTGTTGATATTGTGTGTGCATGCGTGTGCGCACGCATTGTTGCCTATTACATTTCGAAAGATTTTCTCCAAGCAAATGCACTGGTCAGGGGAGTCTCCTATATTATGAGAAAACATGCGAAATGTAAAGTGTGTGTGTGCGTGTGAGTATGTGCATGTGTGAGTGTGTGTGTGAGTGTGATGTTTGAACATCATTGCCGAGTCTGAAATCAACGCCAGTTTCGGAGGCGACAGGACCTGGAGCGCCAGTTGAAGCACTGCCTACCTCTCCCCTAGCCTCTCTGACAGTACCTCCCTTCGGGGAGGGGCGTGGCCATTTCTGCCAGCTGTCAATAGTAGTAGTAGTAGTGTGCGTGTGTGTGTGTGTGTGTGTGTGTGCGTGTGTGCGTGGGTCTGGGCGGTGTATGTAGGCATACACATATGTGTTGGGTATGTTGTTGTGTTTATTTTAATTCGCGATTCAAACGGGCAAGTATGCCCAATTGCAGGAATGCGGATATATACGTGTACATGTGTGTGTGTGTGTGTGTGTGTGTGTGCGCGCGCACAAGTTTATGTCTGTGTATCCACGAGCGCGTACACTGACTAAGGAGTCACGCTATCCAGGGAAACAGCAGGCGATCACGACAAACGAAAGTAGATGCATCCAGCCTCGAGCATAGGTTTGCCCAAAACCAGTTGATGACTAGAAATGACAAATAATAATGCAAGAGGACGAATCTGCACTGCTCCAGCAGGAGTGTGCGGAGCTGGCCACGCAGGCACAAACCCCATATCACTAGCTGTTGCAAATACACTTGCGTGCTGTGTTTGCTTGCGCGTCAGGCGAGTGGCGTGCATGTGTGTGTGTGTGTGTGTGCGCGCGCGCATATATGCAAGCATGTGCGGACTTGTGCACGTGCATGTGTGTTGTGTGTGCGAGCATGCGTGTGTGTTTGTGCATGTGTATGCGCGCACGTGCGGGCATGCGTGTGTGTACGTGCCATGAACACAGCTCATAGTGACCCAGCTACAAAAACCTGGACACACCTATCCAAATCCTACCAGCACTTTCTTTGTTGGAACAGTGACATCCTTTATCTCGTTACATGTACCATGCATGTCGCCACAGGCGGGGACATGACTCATCGACATCGCAAAACGTGTACCAGATCAGAGCTATTTGTTCGTAAAAATAAACCTCAATCAGATCGATTGTCAGTACTTGGTAGGATCCTGCTTTGCCTCTATGCCTTAGGAAATGGCATATGCAAGGAACGCGAATGATCAAAGACCACACCTGTCAGCACTACCCTCATTACATTGACCGACATACGACAAAAAGATAATGCATCCACCCTTATTAAGATAATGCAGTTCAACGAATACTCACCACAGAAGAGTTCGATCCAATTTCCAACGGTGTCAGTGGGCTGCGTTTCTTTCAGATGCTTCAAAGATTCGTCCATCAGAGCATCACCGGTTGGCGAGCTGCTTTTGCAGATCACTTTTCTACTGAGCACGCTCTTTCTCCTTTGCCCAGTCTTCTCCAACTCTACGCGTTTCCTCAACGACAGCTCCACCATGATACATCCTCGCAAACCAGACGATATGCAATCGTTCCAGAACGACGTGTAGCCCTAACAAAACAGAATACGAACCACCTCCCTTGAACAACAATCCACAACAACCTCCACAATACAACAAAGGAAAAGTCAACATACCTCTTGATCCTTCAGGCCTAGCAGCAGTATCTCCTCCAATAGAGTCAGCTTCGCCTCTTTGTCGTCGTAGGAATCCTCTTCTGTTGGCGCCGCATCGTTGTCGGCACTCTGAGACGAAGCAGCCGCAGCTGCTGCACCACCTCGGTGTCTCTGTACGAGCGTTCCGCTGTGCGCGGTGGCCATCTTCACTTGCAAACAGCAAACTGTTTATTTCTCCTCACTGCCTAAACTTTGCAATGCATTACTGACTACCCTCGTTGTTTGAAGCTCTGCTTCTAATCTTCGATCGCACGGCTTCGACCTTCGTGCATGCATGTGATCATGGTGATCGTGATTTGCCTGACACTGCTTGAAATCTGTTATTCCTGATTTTGTCGCGTTATCCTGGTACATTTCAACTTGTAAACCGCATCAAACATGTCGGTAATGCCTATTTCGTACGAGTAGGCTTCTTTTTCATAACACGCCTACAGGTTTTGAATTTTGAATGAGATTATGTGACAAAACGCACCGGTTGCCAAGATGTCAAGTGGTAAAAAAAGGCACATAATAATGTACACAATCATTGCAATCGTTTGCCGGTTTGGTCCTGGCAAAACATGATTCAGCCCCATCAACAAGCGACACGACTGAAGGAAGGCTTTATAACGAGGTTTGTCGTGTCCAGGGATATGGATCCTAGCCCAAAGCCAGGCAAAGGGCCAAGGCCATGAACACTGCCTTCAGGGCTCCCTCTTCATCTTCCTTTTTTTTTTATAGGGCCTCTCCCTGGCTGACGTGTGCAGGGTACTCATACTCGTCATACTCATGGCGTCATGCCATCATAGATTTCGAAATTAATTATTTTGAGAGTGACTGCTTGATCGTCTTTTCGATCATTTTCATTTCAATGTATTACAGTACAATCATGTAGATCTACTTGGAAGATCAATCATTCAGCGGTGCTGCCAGAATCGTGGACTTATCGGCAGTATTCACGGCGTCCTGAAATGGACCCCATGCATTACACAGGCCAGGGGCGATATGTATGTGGAAGGCTCGAGTGGATCGTACGTAGCTTGGTGCTTGGTAGTTTTGTGACGATGATAATGAAGTCGATAACTGTGGGCATTGGGGGTCGAAATATGTACAAGTAGATCTACTCATTGTACTTCGCTTATCTCGACGACTACAGCCTTTCGGGTAGCAAGTTAGTTAGTTTTTGTTGTTGTTGATGCAGAGCTGTGTTGTTGTGCACTGCATGCGGCCGGTGTAGGCTGGCTAGCTACAACTAACTTACAAGTACACTGAGATTGCCAGACCTAGATGTGACTTGACTGTTTTGAGTGACAACAGTTGTGCCCAGCCCCAAGCCCTGGCATGGCGCGGGCCTGAGTCAAGCTTTGCATGCTGCTCAGCTCACTGGTCCATATCCACACAGTCACTGCTTCCTTTGTATGAACACCTGAATCTGTGACTGTGTCTTGTAAAGTTGTATGATTGTGTGTGTGTGTGTGTGTGTGTGTGTGTGTGTGTGTGTGTGTGTGTGTGTGTGTGTGTGTGTGTGTGTGTGTGTGTGTGTGTGTACATGGTGTGTGTGCTGTGGTGTGGTGTATGTGCTATGTGTGTGTGGTGGCTGTGCTGTAGAGCTATGGCTTGTGTCCAACCCATCAAAAGAGCAATAATGACAATACATATGCCCTAGGCCAGGCCCTCTCAGAGAGCCACTTGAAGCTGTTCCATCCACTTTGCCCGTCAGAGAAGCTCCTGCCATCAGCAGCTGCACCTCTGAGTCTGAGTCTGCACTATAATCACTGAGTCTGTAGTGTACATTGTGACAGTAGAGTTCTGGACTTCCCCAGGCCTAAACAAATCTGTAAACATGGTGAAGGACCCTCCCAAAACTATCCATAGTAGTCCTTGAAAGAAGCGTTATTTGCTTCAGACTGTGACCGACTCAATGGTCCCTTACGTCCCCTCCCAAATGCAGAGTGATTTCTACCCTGCACATTGTGATTCACAACTCAAGCAATACCACAGCTACAGGTACAGGTTCTGTAATTTCACAAATTTTCAGTGTACAGTCAAACCTCATTAGGACGAACATCAAGGGACCGATGATATTTTTTCGCAATAACGGGAGTTCTTCTTATCCATGTGTTTTACCCAGTGAATACACAGGGTGTTATCCAATACAGTTACAAATACTAGTTCTTCTTAGGCAAACATTTGTCTTATCAGTCGGTTCTTCCTAACCAGGTTTCACTGTAGTTTGATTTTCGGTACCTGCGGTACATCTGTTTCATACCCAAAATTTGAATACACCGAACAAACACAAACACACATAATCCAATAAGGAACTGGTTCTCTGTACCTAACATTTCTGTCAACCTAACCTGGCCTTTTGCCCTCATACCGAAAATACTGAGCACCGAAAATATCTGAAGTTGGAGTACTTAGTTAGGCCATACATGTACATGCTGGCGACACTCTCCAAGCGGTCTCCGGGCTATACCAATCACTGACAAAGAATAGAATCATACGAATTTCGGGCAAGGCCTATGTTCAGGAACGTGATGGTCAACTGGGTGTTCTGGCTTTAGCCCCCACCCTGTTCATTTCAGGGACGCCGCAGCCGATCACACACAGCACACACACACACACACACACACACACACACACACACACACAGTGACACACACAGCACACGCACACAGTACACAGAGTTTGTGCGGGTGACTCCGCCATCTCTCTACGGAAATGTCTTCTGCATTCAGGCATGCCGAGTAGTCTTGTAAAAATGACAATGCTGCACATGAAGTAAAATCTGCGTAAGATGCACAAAATCCGGCCGTGGCGCGCCGTGCCATAAAAAAATACCATATCGGAACACACAAACCTCATTGAAATCACATGGAGGAAACACATCCACAATAGGATATACATGAGCGTGTACACGATAAGAGACTAGGAAATAGGGAGCAGTAAAAGACTGATTTTCAGCAAGCCCTTGAAAAATATCAATAATATCAATCGAACCGGCTCGATGGCCTCGTCACTCATGCAAGAATTCAACAAGAAGTCAAGCAATTTCAGAAGAAGAGAAACGCAGGCAAAAATGGCTTTGCCAGTGTATGGGAATATAGATTGTAGGCTAGTGCCTATCGTGTCAATGTCCGCTGGCATGCCATGAAGAGGATAGCCTGTATCCACGGCCATGGACGGACAGACGGACGGATATAGCACACTGCAGTTGTGTTTGTACTGACGGCATGGCCATTGATGCTCCTGTTCTGTAAGTCAGGTGCCCTAGCACACATTGGTAAAGAGGTCTCTCGGAGAGACTCGCTGCTCGGCCAAGTAAAGTTCGCACATCCGCATTACAACCGGCAATCGTGTTGAGAAACACAACCAGCTTTAATAGTGATAAAAAAAGTTTTCAAGAATACGGCTAGCCGGCTCTGGGCCAGAAGCAGGGAGTAGTAAAATACCGGTATTTTACTACTGCTCTATGGTTAGAAGCAAAATCTGCATCAAGAGCAGTTACGGGAAATCCCGTCGTCGACAATAGGGAGATAACATTGGGGTAGAGGAGACGCCGGCGTGGAGGAGTAATGCGATCATATGGACACACACACACGTAAAGTACCGGTATACAAATAATGGCGAATTGATAAAAGATATAAAAAGCAATGCGACGGCAAATCCATCAGGCGGGCACCCTACCCATACAAATCATGTGATGATGGCCTTCATGGCAAAGGAGAATCCAGCCCCCGCCGTGAGACCCGCTCCAAGGCAGAACGCCATCATGGTTCCCGTCGTTTCTCTTTCATGAGGTTCAACGAGGCTAGACGCATGAACACACACATGAACACACACACACACACACTATGTACCATGTATACGCCAGTCGCAAGAGAAGCCTGCAGCTCTGCAGATGCACTGGATGTGCACCCACGCATTGTCTCTCATAGTAACGATAGCGGATAAAATACACACACAAACACACACACACACCATGTACTGAGTACCATGGATACGCCAGTCGCAAGAGAAGCCCGCAGATCTGCAAATGCACTGGATGTGCACCCACACATTTTCTCTCATAGTAACGATAGCGGATAAAATACACACATACGCGCACGTGCACACACACACACACACACACACATGCACACACACACATACACACGTGCACACACACACACACAGTGACACACACATCGACAACGGCAACACTTACCCTGGTGCCGTCATCATGCACAAGCTACTGATGTAGCCATTGGACAGGGCCAGTAGCGACATAAACAGCACTGGGTAGACATCACTGTCAAACACCACGGACATTGTACGGTCATCAGGGTATGCATTGCAGAGTGCAAACAGAGGCAGGAAGCCTAGACGCAGGAAGCTGATGATACAGATGGACCGTGGACCGAGCTGCAGCGACAAGAAATGCACAGCATACATCATCCCCCTTAGTGAGAGGATAATACTTATGTTCACTAAGCGATCATCAGAACACAGTTTTCTGATGATCGCTTAGTGCTTGAAACTCGGAGTTAAAACACTTTCCATCCTCTTATCATTGTTTTAAACAAGCTCTGCCTTTCGGTATTGAGTACTCTATTGGAGTTGTAATCCCTTAGGCCCCGGGGTGGTACGTCCGGTTAAATATCACAACTTGAACTTATAGATATTGCAGCCCTCTCCGTTGGAGTTGTAATTCCCAAGGCCCCAGGGTGGTGTGTCTGGGGAAACATCTGCACGGTCTGCACGTGTACAGATACGACATCTGCCACCACCCTGGGTGCTCTCTAAAATACCTATCCTGCCACACTCACCAGCTGCACCATACCGGCTGCAGTACGACCAGCGTAGTCACCAGCATTGAACAGCAGGAAGGTGGTCAGTGACACAAAGTACTTGTCTGCACAGTAGCATACAAACACGAATACACACACACACACACACACACACACACACACACACACACACACACACACATACACACACACACACACACACACACACGCGCACGCACACACACACACACACACACACACATTGGATACTCTCGCGGTGAATCATGTATTTTTTTCTCTCTACAAAATCCACATATCTCCAGACACTGGGGTGAATAATGGAGTGTGGTGGTGGGTTAAGCTCAGCCGACCAGAGGTCTCGGCTTCATAACTCCATGGACGCACAGGGGTTGATGTATTTGCCCGTTAGAAGCTGACAACACCCTCCCCTGCACTAGGGGTCTCGCATTCCCCGTTAAACGACGGACAAACGCCGGGCCGTAAGTCTACTGCCTCTTTTCAAGTTCGGTCTCTACGTCGTAACGGTTTGGCTTCTAACAGGTAAAATGCGGTATATTGGCAATGAATGAATGCACTTGTAATGAATATGATCGGGACACGTAAACACCGCTGCATGATGACTATCACATGCATGATATTTTTAAAAGTCAGCAAAAGTTCAATTTTAAAAGGCATTGTGCACTGTGTACAGATGAAGGAATTCCGAGGTTCATACGCACACACACGCACGCACATGTGTGTGCACACATTCACACATATGCACACAAACACGCACACACATACACACACACACACACACACACACACACACATGCACACACACACACACACACACACACACACACACACACAATGTATACGGCGTACCTTGCCACACATTGAGTTTGACATTGGCGTGTCTGGCAGCTACGCTGGCAACACTCTGTGATACGGCCGGGAATACGGCAAGCGTCACGAAGAATATACCTGCCACTGACAGGGCTAGGTGATAGATCTACAGACGAGACAGCATGTGCATACACACACCACACACCCGTACCCCCCCCCCCCCCCCCCCCACACACACACACATGCATACACACGCACATACACACACACACACACACACACACACACACACACACACACACACACATGCATACGCACGCACATACACACACACACACACGCACACACATAGCACAGAACGCCATTCAGTCCACATCTAGACGTGCCATTTACCAACGTCTCCAAACACATGGAAATTATCACCAGTGTAGCAGGCCTGCATGATAGCCAGTGCATCAACACCATGCAATGCATTTTCGCCAGCCATACCGATGTTCATCTGTTCGACAGAGACAAGAAGCAGTGGATTATCACGCTGTCGTGCCTAGAGTTGCTGCGGCCTGACAGGCGAGTCGCACCACTAGCTGGAACAGCGGTCGCCTGTTCAAATCACTCGCCGAAAAGCAGTTGCTGCACGCAGAAGAAGATCGGCAATACATTCTGAACCCTTTGCTCAAGGATATCAAGAGTTGCGGATCGAAGGAAACGTGTCAAGCAGTAATTATTAACTGGATGGAATAAGGTATCGCAAGGATGAGTATTTAGTAAATACATGCCTTACGTTAACCACTCGCGGAGGCTTGTGAACGGTGCGAATAGCCTATATACAGTTGCCCAGAAAGACACTACTCGGCTGTCAAATCACCCCAGTCGTAAAGCACTACGCCAAGGGTTGGGTAGCTATCTACTTGCATCATTATCAGGATTGCCTGATCAGAAGCTAGGGACGAAAGCGGGGCTGGTGGATGCCATGAAAATATCGAGCGAAAACTTTAAAAGTCGACCAAAGATCTGCATTCCTTTGCCTTTGGCGCATTGATGTACCTGTTAACCCATTCACCGCTAAAGACGTATATATACGTCATTGAGAATGACCCCCAGGCGCTGAGGACGTATATATACGTCCTAGTATAAATAGCCGATTTGAGTCTTCCCTCTTGTGTGTAGTCGTCCCTGGTCGATTGGTACAGTTCCTGCCTTAAGTACGAGAGGTTGCGGGTACAAACCCAGCTTTGTTACACGATGCGTCTCTTTTTTTCTTCTTTTTCGTGCCGTGATTCAACTCAAATTGTCGACTTTTTCGTATTTTATGCAATTTGGAAGAACTTACGTCTCATATAGCACTTTGTTCCTCTTTTTGGGAACTATATCGAATTGGTCAGCGTGATGATCATAGCCTTGGTCAACCTTTCACAAGAGTTCAACAACCTGGTTACCTAGAGTATGAAGTTGTGGAGCTTTACATTGGCCCTATTTTTAGTAAATTCTTCAGAGCCTCAGATGAAAGGCCCTGTAGCCCTCAATGGGTTAAGAGATGTGACAGGTTTGGTCAAGAGTAGCGGATCAAAGGAAACGTGTCAAGCAGTAATTATCAACTCGATGAAACCAGGTATCACACGGATGACTGAATACACGCCTTACGTTAACCGCTCGCTGAGGCTTGTGAACTTTGCGAATAGCCTATGCAAAGTTGCCCAGAAAGACAGAACATTGTTATCATCTCTTGGGCCTTGAGGATCTGAACACATTTCCTCTTACCGACATAGTTGATGAGTGGACCTCTGACCCGGATTACCATTGTGATATCAACTATTACGACAATTACACTCTGGACCATGATATAGCTGGGCCACGAGAATTGGTCGACATGGCTGCAAAGCTCACAAAATCACTCAGTTCTGAAGCTGCTAATAATGGGTAGCCCAAGGACATTGAATCCGAGGAGAATTACTTCTCGGCTGTCTTCGAATATGATGAGTTCTGGATTAGTTTGTGTAAGTCAAGTTACCCCAGTCATAAAGCACTACGCCAAGGGTTGGGTAGCTATGTACTTGCGTCATTATCAGGATTGCCTGATCAGAAGCTAGGGACGAAAGAGGAGCTGGTGGACGCCATGAAAATACCGAGCGAAAACTTAAGTCGACCAAAGATCTGTATTCCTTTGCCTTTGAACCATTGATGTACCTGTTAGGAGATGTGACGGATTTGGTCAAGAATTGTGGGTCGAAGGAACGTGTCAAGCGGTAATTATCAACTTGATGGAACCAGGTATCACAAGGTTGACTGAATACACGCCTTACGTTAACCGCTCGCGGAGGCTTGTGAACTTTGCGAATAGCCTATGCAAAGTTGCCCTGAAAGACACACCATTGTTATCATCTCTTGGGCCTTGAGGATCTGAACACATTTCCTCTTACGGACATAGTTGACAAGTAGACCTCTAACCCAGACTATCATTGTGATAATCAACTATTAGGACAAATACATTCTGGACCGTGATATAGCTAGGCCCCGAGAATTGGTCGACATGGCCGCAAAGCTCACAAAAATCACTTAGTTCTGAGCCTGCTAATAATGGGTAGCCCAAGGACATTGAATCCGAGGAGAATTACTTCTCGGCTGTCTTGGAATGTTCTGGATTAGTTTGTTGAAGTCAAGTCACCCCAGTCATAAAGCACTACGCCAAGGGTTGGGTAGCTATGTACTTGCATCATTATCAGGATTGCCTGATCAGAAGCTAGGGACGAAAGCGGGGCTGGTGGACACCATGAAAGTATCGAGCGAAAACTTTAAAAGTCGACCAAAGATCTGTATTCCTTTGCATTTGAACCATTGGTGTACCTGTTAAGAGATGTGACAGGTTTGGTCAAGAGTAGCGGATCGAAGGAAACGTGTCAAGCAGTGATTATCAACTCGATGAAACCAGGTATCACACGGTTGACTGAATACACACCTTACGTTAACCGCTCGCTGAGGCTTGTGAACATAGCAAATAGCCTATACAAAGTTGGCCAAAAGACAGAACATTGTTATCATCTCTTGGGCCTTGAGGATCTGAACACATTTCCTTTTACCGACATAGTTGATGAGTGGACCTCTGACCCGGATGATCATTGTGATATCAACTATTCGGACAGTTATATTCCGGACCATGATATAGCTGGGCCCCGAGAATTGGTCGACATGGCCGTAAAGCTCACAAAAATCACCCAGTTCTGAGGCTGCTAATAATGGGTAGCCCAAGGACATTGAATCCGAGGAGAATTACTTCTAGGCTGTCTTGGAATGTTCTGGATTAGTTTGTGTAAGTCAAGTCACCCCAGTCATAAAGCACTACGCCAAGGGTTGGGTAGCTATGTACTTGCGTCATTATCAGGATTGCCTGATCAGAAGCTAGGGACGAAAGCGGGGCTGGTGGACGACTGAATACACGCCTTGCGCTAACCACTCGCGGAGGCTTGTGAACTTTGCGAATAGCCTATACAAAGTTGCCCAGAAGACAGAACATTGTTATCATCTCTTGAGCCTTGAGGATCTGAACACATTTCGTCTTACGGACATAGTTGATGAGTGGACCTCTAACCCAGACTATCATTGTGATATCAACTATTAGGACAAATACATTCTGAACCGTGATATAGCTAGGCCCCGAGAATTGGTCGACATGGCCGCAAAGCTCACAAACATCACTTAGTTCTGAGGCTGCTAATAATGGGTAGCCCAAGGACATTGAATCCGAGGAGAATTACTTCTCGGCTGTCTTGGAATATGATGAGTTCTGGATTAGTTTGTCGAAGTCAAGTCACCCCAGTCATAAATCACTACGCCAAGGGTTGGGTAGCTATCTACTTGCATCATTATCAGGATTGCCTGATCAGAAGCTAGGGACGAAAGAGGAGCTGGTGGACACCATGAAAATATCGAGCGAAAACTTTAAAAGTCGACCAAAGATCTGTATTCCTTTGCCTTTGAACCATTGATGTACCTGTTAAGAGATGTGACGGATTTGGTCAAGAATTGCGGATCGAAGGAAACGTGTCAAGTAGTAATTATCACCCACACGCACATCAAGCAAGTGGAAGTTGGGGCTGCTGAGCTGCTGCAGCTGGATCATATCAAGTGTTTTGTAACAGAATTTGTAATCTGCGAATGGTTTGCAACAATGCATTTATACCAGGCGACCCTGCAAAGCGGGATTGTAGAAAATTCTGTTACAATGCTGGTAGATGGCAGGCAGTGCAAGAGATTAAGGCCAATGATCCTAACTAATGCTGCTGTGCCCATGTGGGGCACGGCTGTGCGCAGGTAGTCAAATGACTGCTGGGACCGGACGGTCCTGCTGTATGCTGGGGCCAATTGGCCCGGCTGCTGGACACAATGTGTCTATGCTGGTACCAGCTGGTCCTGCTGGGACCATGTGGTCCTGCTGCTGGGCAGCGCGTGCCGCCAGTGCTTGAAAGCTCATGCAGAGAATTGTTCCAAAATGCATTCAGCTGAGGGGCTTTGCTTGCTTCCCCCAGCTGAGGGGCTTTGCTTGCTTCCCCCCCTTTCTGGAGGCGCTAGAACTTAGAAGTGGGTTGTGGTGGACGGGAGAAAATTCGCACAACACTGCTGAAATTGCAAGCCAAAGTGCTCAAACAAATTTGTTTGCATACAAAGATCTCGCTGCTAACATAGTGCTGTTCGTTGCCAGCAAAGCTGCGAGTCCCACGCTTGCGCATGTGCCATTTCCCCACGCTTGGGGACGATGACAGCCGGCGTTGCGGACTGCCTGCGAGGCGCTGGCCGCGAGTGCTTCTGTGACGTGATAAACTTTGGTTTGCCCGTTGCAAACCCACATTTATCAACTTGATGGAACCAGGTATCACAAGGTTGACTGAATACACGCCTTACGTTAACCGCTCGCGGAGGCTTGTGAACTTTGCGAATAGCCTACACAAAGTTGCCCTCAAAGCCAGAACATAGTTATCAGCTCTGGTGCTTGAGGATCTGAACGTATTTCCTCTTACGGACATAGTTGACGAGTAGACCTCTAACCCAGACTATCATTGTGATAATCAACTATTAGAATAGTTACATTCTGGACCGTGATATAGCTAGGCCCCGAGAATTGGTCGACATGGCCGCAAAGCTCAGAAAAAATCACTCAGTTCTGAGACTGCTAATAATGGGTAGCCATTACTAGCCAAAGGACATTGAATCCGAGGAGAATTACTTCTCGGCTGTCCTGGAATATGATGAGTTCTGGATTAGTTTGTCGAAGTCAAGACACCCCAGTCATGAAGCACTACGCCGAGACTTGGGTAGCTATCTACTTGCATCATTATCAGGGTTGCCTGATCAGAAGCTAGGGACGAAAGTGAAGCTGGTGGACGCCATGAAAAATTATGGCAATGAACTAGTTGGCAATGCGACCAGCAAAGCTGCCACTTCCAGAGAACGCATTAAGAACGGAATACATGCAAGAAGAACAACAAGAAGACGAGTCTCAACAACAAGAAGACAAGGAGAAAGACGACGAAGAATAGGCAATAGAAGAATAGTCCAATTAGGTTTTAAACAGTTCCCCGTGTGGGGTTTGCTGCGAGTGCAGGTGTGTCTATTGCATGCACACATTGCCTTGGGGGCACATACTTATATGTGCAACTCCAGCCCGGGCTGGAGCGAGCGGGCCAGCCTGCCGAAGGTGTTTACATGTGGACGGCCGGGCTGGTCGCTAGCCTGCAGTGAGTTTATTTGCGCTGAACACACGCCAGCCCGCAGTGAGTTTATATGCGCTGAACACACGCCAGCCCGCAGTGAGTTTATATGCGCTGAACACACGCCAGGCCGCTGTGAGTATGAAACAAACACACTACTACTGATGTGCTGCCCCGGGCTGAAACGCAGGGCTGCAAGTCATACTCATTTTATAATTGCATGTACACTTCGAAGCACTAGTAGCTAAAAAAACTTTTTTCTTTTCCTCTGCCGCTTTCTTTTCGCGCCTTGGGACATGCTTGCTGTGGTGTACTATTACCAGTATCACCTCGTTTCTTCTTCCTGTTTTTCACACTTTTACTTCTCCATATAAACATTTTTATGCGAGTAGTTTCAATCATGCATGTCAACAAATACACAATGCTCACAGCACGCCCTTCTTGTTGCTGTACAAAAAAAACATGCTCTCAACATCATGGATTTTCGAGAAAATATCGGGAATCCTCTTCAAAACTTCCCTCAGAAAGATAAAAATGGACTCGGATGGAGAGCCAAGGATAAATTCATAGAAAAGGAAAAGGACCAAAGAACTACAAGTGCATTGTTATCGCATGAGCTTATTGTTTAGTAGCTGGTGATGTTAGTGGACATTATAGCGTGACTTGTAGTTCCTTGGTCCTTTTCTTTTCTATATAAAGGTAAAAGTACATTATTTTGTAGTATGAACGCAGTGTCGACACCATTATGATACAATTCCTCTGTATACTGGCCTGGGCTAGTCTGTTATATAATATGTGCTTTTTCTGGCCCGCCTAGCCGGGATCCCGGGTGCCTCGAGGCGGGATCCCGCCTCGACGGGCCAGCCCGCTTGACAAGTAAACGCACAACAGGCTTTGTGTGAATCTGTGTACAAGCCCGCGGTCCTGGTTGCAGGCGGGCCAGCCCGGGCTGGAGCTGCACCCATAATCACCCCCTTAGGCTGGGTCTACACGAGAATTTTCAACCCGGGTTGAAAGTCTGTACGATGGAACAAAATAGGTGGATATTCGCATGAAGACAGTTGACCCGGGTCAAATACTGATTTGCCGCCAAAAGTCCACTTCTAGAGTCCAGTATGGTCACATGAATCCCTTCGCGCGAAATTTGCATCTGCAGTGCTGTTCAAACCTGGCGCGAGATACGCACAGAAGTACGTTAGTACGATTTCTCGTCCCGGGGTGATTTCAACCCGGGTCAAGCGCAATGCGTCATGTAAACGCGCCAGTCAATCTGTGCTCATGGCGGATTGAAACTAAACTAAACTTTTTTCGTTTCGTGAAAAGTATCGATAATGCCGGATGGCCCCTAAATGTTACCGTATTTCCACAAATAGTAGGCCGGTCTACTATTTTTTCAACCTCGTCCTAACCCGGCCTTGTAATCGAGGACGGTCTTGTATTCAAGGACGGTCTTTTATTCTTTCAACCCAGTTTGACCCCGGTCTTCTATTTTTCGCCACGCAGTTTTACCCCCATTCTTCCATTTTCTTCTACACAGTTTGAGCACGGTCTTCTACTTTTACCCACAGTTTGAGCACGGTCTTCTATTTTTAACACAAGTTTGAGACTCATTTAGTAGGCCCGGTCTTCTAATCGGAGACGGTCTTTTATTTTTTCAATCGCCCCCTGCCCTGGCCTTGTATACGAGGAAGGCGTTGTATACGAGGACGGCCTTTTATTTGCGGAAATACGGTATATAATTTTATTGGCTGAGTCTGGTTTTCCCCGTAAAGGTATTGGCGTGCAGTCCCAATGCACCGATTGGTTGGGTTTATCTGCCATCTCCTATTCATTACCATCGTCATGGCCTGTTCATAGCAGCGGCGTCGGAACCGGTGCGGCAGGTGCGGCCAAAGCCGCACCAATAATTGTTTCATCTTGGGATTTTTGAAGCAACGGAATATGGGTTATTTGGGCCCCATTGCCCTAAATTTTCCCGAAGGAGGACCCCAGGACCGTCCACCCATTCATGGTCGCACCAATGTCGAATACCGTCCGACGCCCCTGCATGGTCCTTGTTCATTTGATTTTGCCTGTATTTCACCTGACGACAAGGCTTGAAAGTATACTAGTGAAAAGCTTTCAAGATGATGTTGAAGAGCCTGAAGTGAATCCTTTTTCTCAGTGCTATCGTCTATTCTGTCTCACCTTTCGGATGATGACCCAGAAGTTGGGCATCTTCTTGGCATCGGCAACCTTGGCGTCTGCCCCACCAGTCAGCGCCTGCGTATCCGATGCATCATCATCTCCGTCGTAGCCCGACTCGTTTATACTATTGATCTCACCGTCACTGGCCTTTCCTCCTGTCATGTGACAAGAACAGGAAGATCTTGTGACCAGAACGGAAAGATCATGTGACAGGAACAGAAAGATCATGTGACTGGATCAGGAAGATCATGTGACCAGAACTGGAAGATCATATGACCACTGACCAGAACAGGAAGATCATGTGACCATAGCCAGAGGACCGTGTGACCAGCGCAGCAAAAGCATACACTCCAGAGTCCAGAGTCCAGAGACTCCAGACTACCAGATCATGTGACCAGGGTATCTACAAAGACCATGTGACCAGGGTATCGAGATCATGTGACAGGCACACAATGTGAATGGGACAGCAGTACATGTATATGCGGGACACATGCGAATATAGGGTCACAGCATGTATCAAACCACCAGATGTGTTGTGTGCGTCTGCGAGAAACCTTTACCATGTTGTTGCTTGCACTCACCTCCTTCATGTCTGGACAGGTGGTATGATACAAATGTCTGCAACAACAGCAGAACATAGCACAAACACGCGTTGTGGTGGAGAGAACAAAAGTTCAAGAAGCAGTCGCCAACCACTATCACCACCATCACATCCCGCCATTGTCCATCACCAATTAATTATCTCTTTAAAAAATTACAGGTCTACCCTTGTTAGTAAATAACCTAGGGGAGGGGGAGGGGAGGGTGAACCTGTTTGTCCTGTAACGAGCCTTATCTACTATCTGGACAGGAATGTACGCGTTTCAGGCGTCACGGTATTTCGGATCATTGTCTAAAAATGAGGTTTGTCTTGTAGCCAATGTCGTACTAACCAGGGGTAGACCCGGCTGTATTGTGCATCGCTTACTCTACTCTTGTCTTGTCTTACTCTACTCTTGTCTTGTCAGCAGCCATCCTCTTCAAATATCACCGTTTATTTGCCACATTCTAGTTCTGAATGTTTACTGTAAAGCGACAAACTTTCGCTGCGTGCAAATTTAGGGTTTTCATAAATCGGGCTGGTGCACGATGAGAAACGTTTGCGATTCTATCTCTTCGGTCGGATCTTGTACGGTCTACAATCAATGTACGGAGAGGTTTGCGGCGATTTATATTCACGAACGTGTGATGGTCGCGAAAATAGCGAAATTTAATCTCTGGCGAAGGTTTCTCACTTTCCAGCACTACGAATTAATACCGACGCATTGCCATCGCTTACCGGAAAAGACTCGTAGCATCCAGCCAGGGAGACAACATTTTTTTTACTTTTTTTCATTTTCATTTATTTTATTGATTTTCCAAAGGCAAATACTACAGTCCATTCAGAAAAAAATGAACTTCTAGCTTTTGGCCATAAATGGGTCAAACGTTGAGTTTTTTTAGAATTTTTTTCTGCAATCCTCTATGGAATCCTCTTCCAATTATGTTTCTGAAGTTTTTTTCTCCAAAAAGCAAGCCATAACAAGAATAGGATTTCGGCCAGGTTTTGCCCCCAAAGCATTGAATTGGGAAAAACCATAAAAATCCAGGCCGTTTGACCCCGTCTGCAACAGTGCATTGTGCGGTTCGAACCCCAGTTCAGGTACCCTTTTTGAACCCTTTTTCAAATTTCAACTGCACTGTGTACGATGAAATCACGAAAAATCGCCAAATACGGGAGCTCGCCAGAGCCAGAGCCCATCTTTTTATGAATGGACTGTAGTGGATGCCTGTCATGACGTCACTGTAATCTCAAGGGTGAAATTTCATGAGACCATAGTGCCCGAAATAAATCATTTCGACCACTCACTTCACTTGGAAGTTCTACATGATCCGTGGTCTCTGCGACGCGCAATCGGGACCATGACCTGCCGCCCCGACACGGCCCAATCCAGAGATGCCGTATGCAGGCATGCATGAATTAGCCTTGCCCCAAGGACGAGTGTAACGGACAGCCCAGCAGCAAAACCCACGTCATTTTAAGTGCTTCAATTCCCTGTGCCGTCTCCCTAGATGCTAACGGTTCCCCAGGCACATGTACGTGTCTTCTCCATTCACGCCAGGACTCACTTCAGGCTGCGACTACACCAGTCACGGTCTGCCTGTACCCTATACTAAATAAATATAATAATATTCGCGGGATCCGCGTTAGCATCACTTGAATGTTCAGAAACACACAAGCTATAGCCTTCGCTTCCGCAGGCCACCACTATGCCTTTACACCTTAGTGGCGAATGCAGACCTCACAAGTGAGTCAGGGGAGAGGAGGTGAGTCTCTCAACCAATCGGGCGTGTAACGGCCCATAACCCTGTAAACTGCATCCTTGTTATCCTCACTCGAGCTGTGAGTACCCAGTTGACCGTGGGTGTCGGCGCAGTTCAACACGCGTAAAAAGTCTTTTTACACGCTCCCTGCTGCCAGCGCGGGTCTCGAACTCGGGACCTCATGATTCGCAGGCAGGCCTGCAAACCAATCGGCCATATGCGTTGGTCCCCTATACTAGACCTCTCTATATGCAAGGGTGCCCTATACTAGACCTCTCTATATGCAAGGGTACCCTATCCTAGACCTCTCTATATGCAAGGGTACCCTATCCTAGACCTCTCTATATGCAAGGGTACCCTATACTAGACCTCTCTATATGCAAGGGTGCCCTATACTAGACCTCTCTATATACAAGGGTGCCCTATGCTAGGACCTCCTGTATGCAACAGACTCTCTAGATGCTAGGATTCCCTGTAAAAGGCTATAGGCTGGCTGCACGCTAGAACTCCCTGTACACTAGCACACCCTACATGCTACAGCTCGCTATCACTATGCTGGGGCTGTCTATATCATGCTTACCAGTCTAGGCATGAGGAGGATGACAGCAAGCGAGCACAGACAGAGCCAGTAGCAGAGTGGCAGAGAGGAAACTAAAATAGACTACTATAGACTACTATAGACTGTACAGTCCTTTAGGCTAGGATGTTAGGATGCTAGGATGCTAGGCTTCCTGTACGCTAGGACTCTCTGTGCATGCGAGGGCTCCCCATTATTACAGTCCGGCCTTGCTTATCCGGTCCTCTTTTATCCGGATTCCTCGCCATCCGGAAGAAAATCGATGGTTACCAAGTTACAGCATGTGCCACGCATGCATACAGTGTGTGTGTTCGATTATCCGGTTCCCTCGCCTATCCGGATGTATTTGCGCAAAACGGATGTGTGCAGTTATGCTAGGATCCTCCCCATATCATGCTTACCAATCTAGGCATGAGGATGACAGCAACCAGACAGAGCGCCAGTACCACAGTGGCGGAGAGGAAATACCCCAGGGCCATGGGCTGAACTGCACTACCGGCTGTGAGTACAGGAGAAACAGACAAACAGAGAAGAGGACAAGGTCAGATGGACACACGGATAGGCAGATGGATGGCCAGGTGGACGGATGGACAGACAGATGAGAAGCGGATAGACAGATGGACACATGGGTAGACAGGTCGACAAACGGATATACGTACAGATGGACAACCAACTAGGATGAACACATGAATCCATAGAAAATCCATGATTCACAGTTGTGTAACTCCAAAGGCTGAGACTGAGCAACCTCAGGTATGGGGTCATAGCAAGCCAAGTGACGCACACACTCACGCGCGCACAGAAAGGCACCGTGCACCAGTTCCAATCTTACCGCTGAGGGCAATGATGTTCGCTACCGCACTAAAGAGTCCGCTGAAGCCCTGCCATTGTGGACAGGGCCACAAAAGAACACGGAGAGCACAAGAGCACGCAGGGCATAGAGTGAAATGATTTCGGAACATTGAACCCCCAACACAATATCGAAAGACTTAACAACGCTTTCTTCAATATGGAATTGTATTGATGTACACCACTCAATTTGAACAAGAGATGTATCCATTTACGTATGGAGAATCCGTAAATACAGAATACGGGGGGGGGGGGCACATTGATGGGTTGACACGACACACAACTTGTGCAGCTACACTAGAAAGCCGCTTACAGCATGGGGCTCAGGGGACACATTGATGGATCGACACACAGCTCACGCAACTACTGTGCAGGCAGCGGGAATTTTATCGCACACTACACTTTCCCAAGTCCTACACCGCAATACAATTTGTCCTTACCTGTCCGCCCATAATGGCCTGTGTGTATTTGCCTTCAGAGAGGAAGGCAGCCATGCCGTACAGACCACTCTGGTAGGACGCACTGGCAGCTAATGCACATCACAACAACACACACACACAACAGGCGCGAACGGATTGGAACGAAAAGAAGCACAAGTCGAAGAACAGCACGGCAAGGAACACAAGATCGGTATTTCAAAAGCACCGGCAACCGAACACCCACACCCACACACACCATTTGAGCATTTGACGCCCATCACCTGAGGCGATGATAGCGATGCTACAGCAGAAGCCATAGCAACTTGTGCTGGTATTGCACCATTCAACAGCTTGCAACGCTGAAGAATTGACAGCCACTACTCAGCCTGGTCTACACCACACAGCTATGGAGTGGCTTTTCTGGCCAGTGAATCCCTACTTTTAGGACACACATGCATGCTTGAAACAGCTCACCGTTGACACAGAAGGCAATGATCAAGGTGACAGCAAAGAACCCGTTCTGCCAGCTGAACGTGTCCACATAGATGAGAATACACGTCACAACAAACGCCAGGAACATGATAGAGATGGAGACGACCAGGCGCTTCTGCAGCCCAATCAGATGCTTGAAGAGCATGTTCAGGAACAGGAACATAATGTTAGGGACCATGCTGACGACCTCAAAGTAGTTTTCAAAGTCCGCCTTGTGCTCGCCTGCCGCGCCATGGTCTGTACCAAACTTGTACTGGAAGTACTGGGGACAGCAGCAGCAGCAGCAGCAAGCAGAAGAGAAAAGGACAGTGCAGGCAGGCAGCACCGTGACACAGTACGCGTGCAAACAATCACACACACACGCACACACACACACACACACACACACACACACACACACATACACACACACACACATGAGCGCACACGTACGCAGGCACGCAAGCACGCACACATGCATGCATGCGCGCGTGCACATATACACACAGTTTGGTAAGTCGGAGATGAATTTATCCTGTATTGCATTGCAGTTTGCGATGCAAAATCGATCTACTGCTACTCAAAAGTCACCGTGACTCGCAGAAAATTGCGATGCATACAGGCTACCCATACCTAGCCTGCGCTGTCAAGTAACATGCATACAGTGCAGTGTATGTGGGGCAGGCACCCTCAATCTGCGTGCACATGTATCATTTAGTCGGGTTTTTTTGCAAATGGGCTTTCAGGCATCACTCTCAAGAAGGACAATGTGGTAAACACCCAACCTTCAAAGAAAAATGCTAATCAAAATCAAAGACTGTTACACAATTGTGATTTCGTATAACAGAAACTGCTATGCAAACATATGACAGTAAATTCATCCCTGTAAGTAGATGGGTGGTTGACTCAAAACTATGCCTTCTTGCTCTGTGAAAACCACAGGTGAGTACTGTCGGTGCGGGGATAATCATGGGTGGCTTACAGTGACGGCTGTGATGAACATGTTCCATGGTAGCAGAGTGCCCACACCTTGCAGATACAGCAGCCAGTAAGTCATGTGATACCTGCACACAGTACACCGGTATGGCAACACAGTACAGGACTGGTCTAGGATCACTTTCTACACAAATCTAGTCACATGACGATGATCATCTAGTAGTGTGAAACCGCTCTATCTAGTCACATGACAAGGATGTGAAACCACTCTATTGTCACTGTTTCTGATGGTCTGAAGCACTTTGCATTTTCGTTTGCGGATTCCTGGAACGTGCTCCCACCCTCTGCTCCTTACAAACAACCGAACAATTGTGACAACTGTGACACAGAGGACCGTGTAACCTGTCTATGGCGACCCCTCAAGGGATGAGAAAAAGTGGTCGCCGTGGCCAGGTGGCCTTCTTATCCAGGTTCAGTGGGTCACATTGACCATATCCGCATGTGATACTACTATTACATCATTTTTGATCAGTGCATCACAGTGCACACACCTATGCTACTCTAGCACGGCTCATGTGCCTGGGCCTGGGGTCCGCAGACCTGTCAAATGTCGTGCATGCACCATGTACATCTACACTTCCTGCATGCACTGATGTGTAGATCTACCACGCCTGGTGCACCGTGCAATGCGTACTAGTACATAATCACTCATTTACATGACTAGCACTGTGCAACGCGGTCGCGGGTGGGAGGTCGTCGGTCGCGTTGAGCGAGTGGTCGCCTTATCCGAGCTGTTTTTGAATGTAAATGCGTCCATGACAAGGAAAAGTGGTCGCCATGGTCGAGTGGTGGCCATTACAGGTTTTAATGTAGCATAGGCAGTGGCTGGAAATAATGGCTACACAAGCGCGTAGGACTGCCGTTGGAGGTGGTCCGCCTTGAGGGGGTGCGGGGGTCTGCCCGGGAAATTTTTGAAATTAGGGTGAAAAAACGTGGTTGGGCGAAAAAGTGGTCCTGCCAAAGCTGGACGGGCTGGACCGGCGGGTACGCCCCTGCTACATGGAAACAAGAGTACATGAAAACCAGAGTGTGCAGCTCGGATGGGTTGCTGTCACGGCGGAATTCCGTGATTACATCATTTTAGTGATGTAGTGCGTACAAACAGGATTCAAGCAGGTCTCTTTCTGCACAACTGCAGCTCAGTTGTACGCACTACGCCATTTCCCGCCTCAGATCTGCGCCAAGTATGATGTAATGATGGAATTCCGCCGTGACAGACACCCATAGCAGAAAAGGCTCCAAGCTGCACACTCTGGTTTTCATGTACTCTTGATGGAACGTACTTCTACCCTCTGCTCGTTACTCGTCGGAAGTTGTCGCTTTACTTTACTTGGCCCGCAACCGGTGTATTTATCTAATTTTATCCTAAGATGCTGAGTCCACCTACACCATCGTACACATGTTGATCTCATGCATGATGGATGCTTTGTAAGGTCACACGTGTCCAAATACACACGCACGTGCGCGCGCACACACACACACACACCACAACCACCACCACCCACACACACACACGCACACACGCACACCTTTGGACCTTTGGAAAGCCCATCGTCGAAGGCAATGATAGCTATAAGGAGAGGCAGTAGTTCTTACACACACGCACACACACACACACACCATGTACCATGTACACGCCCGTCGCAAGAGAAGCACGCAAATCTGCAAATGCACTGGATGTGCATCCAAAGATTTTCTCTTATAGCAACGATAGCGAACAGGATCTGAATGAGACAGATCAAGACTTGCGCCAGATAACTGTCTAATCCACACAACTGGCGAAGCCATGTGAATCGACCACCAATGCACACCTGGTCTACACCACACGGAGTACATCGGCATAAAACGGCCAAGACAGTTACCTATGCACACCCTACACTTGCTGGGGTAACCACACACACACACACGCACACCCCCCCACACACACCACCACCCACACACACACACACACATGCGCGCGCGCACACACACACACACCACAACCACCACCACCCACCCACCCACACACACACACACACACATGCGCGCGCACGCACACACACACCTATGGTACAAATTACATCATTGCGCAATGGGTCTACTTCTTTATTCCAACTTTCATGTTATGTCCACTGTATCATTAAATTCTATGGAAGCACTATCTAGCTATCCTCAGGCGCTAGAGCATCTAACCTCCAAAACTGTTCTCTTTTATAGTGAGGACTTCTGTGCTAGCTGTATATCTGTTTCAAGAGGAAAATGTAGCTAAAACAACCCCAGATTAGATGTGATGCACAAAGCTAGACGGACGCACCTAGCACCTTCCCATGGCACTAAAATTAGGCATTGGGTATATGGCCGGCCCTGTCACCGATCTGGGGCCGTAGATCTACCAGTACCACCTCTGATGGGCTGGCTCCGGCCTCCGGGCCTGCATGACAGACTGTAGGTCTACAGTATACACACACACACACACACACACACACACACACACACACACACACACACACACACACACACACACACAGATCTCTCACCTATCGTCCGGTCCTGATGGTCCCGCCATCTCTCGAGCGTTCTAATCTCGAGCTAGCGGCCTAGCAAAACTCCTAGCGGCCGGGTGCACCGGTGGAAATTGAGAATAGTCAAATGCTCTCAACGCTCCCTAACTGGACACGTAGTCTCACTCCACTGATGAAAGCCTAAATAACCTAAGAAAACAAAACAATACTGGCTGTCTATTTTGTCCACATGATTGTCCTGCTCGGATCATGAGACATAATGCGATGGATTGGATATGCCACGTGAAAATGTACAAAAATCGATTGTTCTTCGCGATTCGCGCGTTTTTTCACACGTAGATCTACGTGGCATTACATGATGTACGTACAAGCGCACAGGCTCTCAACCAGGGAGTCGTAACCACGACTCCCTGCTCTCAACACAAAAAGGCGCTTGAAAGTGATGACGTCAAAAACGGCCAGGGAGTAGTAAGTTGACATCAGATTTCTATTTTGGATCCACCCAAGGGAAACAGCTGAACGCCAAAAATAAGTATGGCTTATCCGAAGGGGAATTGGGCACTGATTCCGATGAGCTAGCTATAATAATAGTATGTCTCGAGCCGATCAGAGAAGAAGAGGATCCGTGTCAAATTTCATAAATAACACCTTCCATATTTGGAAATTGGGCTTGATGACGTGCGTACTGCTTAGCTGTCACCATGCTGAGCTGTGCATGCTCAGCAGTGTAATTGAATGGAAGAAAACAATTACTTTGGTGTTTTGCAGCTCTATTTCGTTCCCTAACGGTAACCAAATCTAGATGTAGGTATCTGTTGAGCAGGAGAGTGACACATGTCTTCCCGAAGGCTGTCCAGGCTGCAGTGGTGATGAAGAAGACACGATCATCACCCCGAGATCGATTGTAGCGAATTGGAAAACCCATGGTGAATTTGCTTCCACTCCAAGGCAATGTCGAGGTATGAAGGGTGCTTGTACTGCCTTCCAAAGTGAAGAGGAGATGAACATGGCTGTGCATAGCTGTTGTTCTACGCCAACTAATTACCTACTCTTGCTGATACCGTAGTGGCATATTGCAAATTTCGTGGACGAACAACTCTCTAGTCACTAGTGGCTAATGAGCAACACTAACAGGTGAGATTTTTCAATTTGACAAAAATTGTTTTTGTTTGAGAACTGACAGTGGCAGTCATTTGACTCAGTAGGTGTCTTTGCTGCTTCTTTCCCTTCATTCGTAGGGTTGTGCTTGAATAGTACAAGTGCTTGAAGTAAAATAAAATAAATAGAACATGTGGAACATAAAATCTAATCAAGCATCAGTACATGTATTGCGAATTTCAACTTCAAAGCACATGAAATCACAATGATCACAAAGTTTATGGAATCAGGAGGACACCATGTGTTCAACGAACACATACACATATGCTGTATCAGTGCGCGCACATGTACACATGTGCGTGCACCCCCACCCCATCCCACAGACACGCGCGTGCAGCGCGCACATCCATACACATGTGCATGTACCCCCCCCCCCCCTCCCCCGACACACACACACTCCTACCCATACACATGTGCGTAGGACCCACGCACACACACACACACACACACGTGTGCACAGACGAATACACAAACACACACGCCCGAACACACACAAGATACGTGTAAGTGTACATGGTCTTCCTGGTGCAGATGCGGGGCCAGCACAATGGAAAACACCTCCATCAAGATGCTTGATCAAGTGTTGTGATAATGGCACTGTTTGTTTGTTTTTACAAAGAAGTGTGGGAAGGATAACTACGCGTTATAATTCATAATAATTTATTTATTGTTCTTTGCCTTGTACTGTGCAGACCAGAATGCTTCGCTATCAACTCCTGGCTTTCCATCGGCATGGTGTTCAGCTGCAGCGGCATCTGGTCCGGGGAGTTGAAGTTGCTGGATGGCTGCACTGACACAGGATGGGTTTGCGTTGGCAATGCAATACGGCAGTCATTCCACATCATGAGCTACATGTTTATGTAATTTATATTGTCGCTCGTCCAGCAACGTCAAGGCTCTGCATGTAAACACAGGAGAACACCATAATAAAAAATACTACTCATACTCAGGGGATAATATATTTGGATTAGTAATTTCGTGCCATTTATGGGTTCCTGTCTAAACCATGCTGTGATATTGATTTCTACCTGCTCACAAAGTACCTTGTATTGTAACAATGCTCTGCCTAATCACTACCCTCCGCCAATTATTAGATTCACACAATATTCACAACGTATGCAACACAATCCTGTCTATTTACACTACTTCGAACTGAAATGCTCACTCACTCTTCTCCCGTTTTCAGCTCCCTCTACCTTATGAATACTCTACATTACTGGTTTCGTTTCTACCCTTTCCATTGCTGCCAGCTCCCAGTCTTTTTCAATGCACAGCACCACCTTGAAATTTTTGTGATTTGATGTACACATACTTTGAAGTTGAAATTCGAACTACATGATCAGATTTTTGTTCCACATTTTCTATTTATTTTTACTTCAAGCACAACCCTACCGATGAAGGGAAAGAAGCAGCAGAGAGACACCTACTGAGTCTAATGACTACCACTGTCAGTTCTCAAACAAAAACAATTTTTGTCAAATTGAAAAATCTCACCTGTTAGTGTTGCTCACTAGCGCTAGCCACTAGTGACTAGAGTTGTTCGTCCACGAAATCAGCAATATAGCAATACGTCTACGGTACCAGCAAGAGTAGGTAAGTAAGTTGGCATAGAACAACAGCTATGCACAGCCATGTTCATCTCCTCTTCACTTTGGAAGGCAGTACAAGCACCCTTCATACCTCGACATTGCCTTGGAGTGGAAGCAAATTCACCATGAGTTTTCCAATTCGCTACAATCGATCTCGGGGTGATGATCGTGTCTTCTTCATCACCACTGCAGCCTGGACAGCCTTCGGGAAGACATGACTGTGTCACTCTCCTGCTCAACAGATTCCTACATCTAGATTTGGTTACCGTCAGGGAACGAAATAGAGCTGCAAAACACCAAAGTAATAATTATTGTTTTCTTCCATTCAATGGACCGTATGCGTGTTAAAACAAAATGGCGTCACGATTTATTGAAAGTGGTATAGTTGGTGGAACGAGTGTTCAAACCCATTTGAACTTCATACTGTTCGTCTTCTTTTTGACATGCTCTCTTTCCATCGTCCTTAGCTTTTGTTTGTTGAGAGCTGTTTTGGCTTTCTCCTATACCTCTGGGGGATGCCAAGTGATGGTTTTGAGAGGCTGGTGATGGCTGTGAGCGAGAGTTTGCCGATCGGCGTCGTCCTCGCTATAGCGATGAAAATACTAGTTACTGCGCACCTGGCAGATATCACAACACGTCGGAGCGTCCAGGAGCAAAGGAATCTTGGGTTTTCACTGGAATCTAGTTCCACCAGCATCGTGTAGCCCACCGTCGGTGAATGGCGGTCCAGAAAGGTCGAAACTGGTCTTCTGCAGCATCTCGCAGTCCTGCGAGGCACACTGAATACGCCTGTCATGTATTCTACAAATATAAATCACGAAGTAGTGGACTTTATAGTGATGAGTCTATCCTGTATGCTGCAAAAGACGCAGGAAATGTGACTGGTGTCCGTACACTGGACGCCAATATCATCCCAGTCTTCTCCTGCAGGATCTGTTTGACATTGACATACTGGTATGCAGTGGGTCGACATTGGCCTGGTTTGGCAGCTATCTGCCTGGGTGGATGTAGCAGGTTTGCATTGGCGCGTCGTCCAGTCCGACATTTTCTTGTAACTGTGGAGTACCGGCAGGGTCTGAGAGGTTGCTCGTGCTGTGAACACATCTCTACTGCCTGTCTCGTCCTGGAAGTGCCGTCTCGCCGCTTCCTTGCTCTACAGTCACGCCGTTATTTCGCTTTGTTTCGTGGTGCAGCTCAAAACCTGCCCAAACAACTGTGAGCTCGCAACATGGTATGGACAAATTGCACCACTCATGCTGGTTAACTAAAACCGGGATAGTCGGATAAGCGAGTTCACTCCCTGGGCCATGGCAAGATCTGTTCAGCGCGGGCTATTCCAACCTCCAAGTGCATAGTCACCGATCGATCCATGCGATGGTGGTTGACCTACAAAGAGCCAAGGTCTACGAGTACTACTATTGGATGCTGTCTACATGCAGTCAACAAAATCAAAGTACCTCAGTATGCCCCAGAACAGGGCATGTGCATCTATAGCATGACACAACAGGGGTTCTGGCGGCACCTGTCAAACAAGCAGTAGCGACTAGTGCCAGCTACCTATTGGAGGCTAGCCGCTACAGTCTGTCACTGGAGATAATTATTATGTTCACTGTTTAGACTGAGCACAATCAATGATGCCCAATCAATCTGCCCAATGTGTGTTCTGTTCCACCTAATTATAACGTCCCATCGCATCAACCCTACTACACGCACATGTCGTCACTCTAGCACGACTTGTGTTATTATTGTTTATTTTGATTCGCACGATAAATAGAGCACAATAAACGTTAACTTGACCGAAGGTTAAAGGCGACTGCAGATAGAGGAACACATCGAGGTACAGGTGCCGGCATCAATACAGTATCAGAGAGGTACGCAGAAAAAACTCTCGTAAGCCCAAGGGGAAGTGGTTGATGAGGGATGAATGTACTCTCCACGCTCGTCTACACTGTTCGTGGAAATGCACACATACATACAATAATATACAACATAGCAATAGCATGCACAGAACCGAACAATTTCATGTTCACACATGCAAGCACAGACCTGAACATTAGTACCAAAAGCCGATACAGACAATATCCCCATACACACAGACGCACACACACACACAATGTCCCATGTATGCGCCCGTGGCGAGAAAAGCACGCAGATCTAAAAATGCACTGGATGTGAACCCACAGATTTTCTCTAATAGCAATGATAGCGGATCTGATTCTGAATGAAACACACACACAATACAATTATTGAATGCCCATCCGCAGATGATGGCAGGTCCTGAAAGAACAGGCAGTGTTCCAGTGATGGGGAACAGAACTTCGAGTGGCGAGTGAGGTATACACACACACGTGCGTGCGCGGGCACACACCAAAGTATGAAGAAATAGAATCGACATCGTAGTATTCATTGGTTGGGGAATGGAAAGGAAAATAAAACATTGCTATAGGTTATTGTTGTAAGGACACTGGGAGCACAACAGAAAGGTAAGCAACTTGCTTTGAAGCAAAGAAAGTTATTATTCCACGGATCTCAGAAGGAAGGAACGTTCCAGAATGCTGCACTGGCAACAGGCGGCCTGCATGTGCGCGGCCCCTGCAGTCGGTCCAGCTGCCGGCCTTGCAGTGCTGAACAGAATGTGCAGTACAGCATGTCACATAGTATCGCAGCCTGGACAAATAGACGCTGGGAAGTCCTAGTTATGTGCTCACCTACACCACGATGCACCAATCTTCTGAGCTACTTTGGCAACAATTTTGTCCACTTGAGACTCCCATGGGCTGAGCCAGTTGTTGAGGGCTGCATCAAGGTGGACGGCAATGACCGCTGATGGCAAGGCAATCCATGACACACAGTCACTAGGGCATCGTCAACATGGCGCTAAGGCTGGATGAATAAAATCAACCTTTAGGCTGCCGCGGGATTGACAACGAGGCCGCTGTCTCGAAGCTAGTCAGTCAGCCTGGTCACCGCCATTGACGAACCAGTCGCCACCGCCAGCAGTGGCGGTAGGTTGTGACAAGTATGGTGCAATATTGTCAGCAAATTCAGTACTCAGCATAAGATGAGTGACAAAGGGAACGTTGTGTTTGATAATATTGAAGTGAACAGGGATGATCACAAACCCTGCGCGTACTCCACCGTGAGTTACAAGAAAATTCCGGACTGGACGACGAGCAAACACCAACCTGCTACATCCAACCAGGCAGATACTATAACGATAGCTGCCAAACCAGGTCAATGCCGACCTACTGCATAATGTCAATGTCAAACAGATCCTGCAGGAGAAGACTGGGGTGTTGGCGTCCAGTCACTGAGTGTACAGACACCAGTCACATTTCCTGCGTCTTTTGCAGCATACAGGATAGACTCATCACTGTAAAGTCCACAACTTCGTGATTTTTATTTGTAGAATACATGACAGGCGTATTCAGTGTGCCTCGCAGGACTGCGAGATGCTGCAGAAGACCAGGTTCGACCTTTCTGGACCGCCATTCACCGACGGTGGGCTACACGATGCTGGAGGAACTAGATTCCAGTGAAAACCCAAGATTCCTTTGCTCCTGGACGCTCCGACGTGTTGTGATATCTGCCAGGTGCGCAGTAACTAGTATTTTCATCGCTATAGCGAGGACGACGCCGATCGGCAAACTCTCGCTCACAGCCATCACCAGCCTCTCAAAACCATCACTTGGCATCCCCCAGAGGTATAGGAGAAAGCCAAAACAGCTCTCAACAAATAAAAGCTAAGGACGATGGAAAGGGAGCATGTCAAAAAGAAGACGAACAGTATGAAGTTCAAATGGGTTTGAACACTCGTTCCACCAACTATACCACTTGCACTTTCAATAAATCGTGACGCCATTTTGTTTTAACATGAATATCGCGGATTACACTGCTGAGCATGCACAGCATGGTGACAGCTAAGCAGTACGCACGTCATCAAGCCCAATTTCCAAATATGGAAGGTGTTATTTATGAAATTTGACACGGTTCCTCTTCTCTGATCGGCTCGAGATATAGCTCATCGGAATCGGTGCCCCTTCGGATAAGCCATACTTATTTTTGGCGTTCAGTTTCCCTTTAATAATAATACATGTATCTTTATTAGGATGACCCAGGCTTAGGCTAAGGTACTATAGTACATGTACATAATTATTATACCTAACACTGGTTAAAAAACCAGTATTAGGCCACCTAGAATTAATTCGTTGTTTCGGGTCACTTCACTCATCCTTACCAGGGTCGGTCGGTCGGGTTTTATTTTTTATTTTATTTTATTTTATATTTTGGTTTAAGTCCATGTGCATACATGTATGGTACATCGAATAGCTTTTGAAGTTTTGTCCACCTAGCCAGTCGATCAAATCTGACTGTAGAGTGTAGTGTAGATAATCCAGCGCAGTCATTGTCCCATCAGATCCAGGTAGGTCCCCTCCAGGACCAGATCTTGGCCTCGCTGGCAAACGAGTCTGACGAGCAGCTCTCATCTTGAAAACTTCTGTAAATAGCGACAAGGTGGCGGAGCTGATGCTGTTTCAGGACCGATTGCGGATCGGAGATAGAAGACAACGACGTTACGTCGTCACCAAGCGCTGCATCCTGTCATTTGGCTAGCCATGGCTGCTTCTGAGGTGGATATCTGGACTGCTATTATTAGGGTCGCGCCTGTACATAGTGTAGTCTGTACATTTGCATGCACTATAAAAAAAAAAAACATTTTGCGGTCGGGTGAAAAAAGACGGTCGGTCGGGTGACCCGAAACAACGAATTAATTCTGGATGGCCTTAGATAAACCTAGCTTGTTATGGTTCACGCAAATTGTTAGATTGACAGCATGAATGTTTATAGTAAGGTCACCATGGTCACTGTTTCCGAACACAGTGTCCTCCACCTTGTTTCATGCTGTCAGCCTAACAATACAATGTACTATCTGATGTCTCCCTTGTTCTTTCCCGCTACCATTAATGCATTATCATTCCCTTGTCTGTCAGGTACCAAGCTGTACGTTCTAACGTACCGTGCGCTTCATGATCTGGCTAGTGTCTTTGTTGCTAACTGTTTCTGTCTCCGCTCTAATTCTACCTGCACTAGTTCTCGCACCCGCTCTCAAGTGTCCTCTTCCCTTGCTCTTCCGACAGCCAAACGTCGCTATGGTTTATTTTCTGTCACTTTCCTTGGCTCTGACCGCTGGAATGCCCTCCCAGCGGAGGTCCGCTCTAGTTCTTCCTTGCATACCTTCCGTATTTCTGTTCTTCATTTTTTAGGGTACCCTGTCAAAAGGCCTTAGGCCTGTGGGGATTGCCCTATCAAAAATTTAATAGATTAGAAGCGGTGAGGCCTCCTGCAGTTTCATACAGAATTACAGATGGAGCGGACTCGCTCCCTTCTATTTACACTGCAACGTTCGAACACATTTTCGTAGTTAAAACAACGTTTCGGCATATAGCCCTCATCAGGTTTGCAATGATGTGCACTCTACAAAGGAGCAGCAAATATACTGTGCCGTGCTGTAAAAATTTAATAATAATAATAATAATAACAATCATAAGCACCTGAGCACCTAAATTTCAGAAATTTTAGGTGCTCAATATTTTCGGTATGAGGGCAAAAGGCCAGGTAATAAACAGGTCGCGTAATGAATAAGCAGCATAACGATAGATGTGCAAAGTCATGATGCCTGGTCCGCTTCTGTCCTGGGTTCACCACCCCGTGAACCCAGGACAGAAGCGGACCAAAAAAAAGACAAAAAAAGGCCAGGTTAGGTGAACAGAAAAGTTAGGGTCAGAGAAGCAGTTCCCGGATTATGCTTGTTAGTGTTTGTTCGGTGTATTGAAATTTCCTGTATGAAACAGACGCACCTCGTCTCCTTGTGAGAAGGCACCATTGCCTGTTTGGTTGAACGACTATAAAATAAAAGCACGACAACAAACCGAAAGTACCGAACATAAAGCACACCGAAAAATAATAATTCATGAAATTACAGTCGTCGTAACTCATGTTGACGCACAATTTCACGTATAAAACTATGCCAAAATAACACTGTACGAAACCCCTGTTCTCAGTGTGATACCAAGACTGGGAAAGAGTCCATAAAAGTTTATGGACTCTTCATGTCACGCACACACACACAACCACACACGCACACACACACAGACATGCACAGACACACACCAACCGTGTTGTTTCTGAGCAGTAAAAATATCACTGCACCACATACGAATACAGACACCGTGCCTGCACAGAGAAAGAGAGAATAATGACGAGGAATGCGCAGCTGACAGAGTAGGTCAACCGCAGGTGTGTCCACAATACTACATTATAGTACTGTGCAGAGCACAGAGCAGCAGAAATTAGAACATCTACTGGCAACAGAGTAGAAAGAGACAGTACCATTATAGTATTGTGCAGAGCACAGAGCAGCAGAAATTAGAACATCTACTGGTAACAGAGTAGAAAGAGATAGTATTATAGTATTGTGCAGAGCAAAAGGGCACAGAGCAACAGAGAATGGAACATCTACTGCCAACAGAGAAGAAAGAAACTTAAAAGTCAGATGATGATAATTATACATGTATTTATGTACTTGTAGCAGTGCAGAGATAAGATCGATAAAGCGATTCGAGTTTTATAGCACCACCATGCTGCCAATACATACGTGAACTGTGGAGGAATATGAAAAGTCAGAAAGAGACAGAGGAAGCTCAAAGAGAGGAGAAAACAGCCTGGGTGTGCAGTCGACATCTGTAAAATGACGCCGCTGCACGTTGGTAATCAGCAAAACTAGAAGAAATCAGGCCCACGGGCCCAGTTGACTGATAAGTGCTAACAATGTGTTTATGCAATCGTTGAGGAAAGGAATAAAAGATCTCACACCACGGCCAATAGAGCCACCATTGCTGAATCAGAGAAAAACAAACAGGACATCAACTTCAAGAAAGGAGGAAGAAAGAGGAGAGATAGATAGAGGCTGATACTTAATCTGCGGACGATAGAGATAGATAGATAGATAGAGAGACCGGCCGAAAGCAAAGCGGAACAAGTGCGTCCGCCGGTAGCGGGCCACCTGGCTAATCGTGCTCCTCACGCTCACCCGCTTTCCCGGCTGGGAATGGGCGTGGAGAGGTTGTATATGGCGGCACCCTGGCTATAGTCTACACCGGGGACTTTATCAGCATCCGGCGGGAACTGCAGGCGCTTGTCGGTGTAGTATCCGTCACGGCGATCGCCGTCACGAAGAGGATTAAACGTCAGGTAGTAGATGCTTCGACTGCGCTCCGCTGAGCGATTGTCCTGACTGCGGTGCGGTACCAGAGAGCTGAAGAAGAACACGTCGCCGGCTTCGCAGGTCAGCTGCACCCAGGTGTTGTTGCGATTCCACTCGGACACGCGGTCCGCCGGTAGTGAGCCCTCTGTGGACAGAGTGAGAGAAAGAAAGTGAGTGAGAGAGAGAAAGACAGTGAGAGAGAGAGAGAGAGAGAGAGAGAGAGAGAGAGAGAGAGAGAGAGAGAGAGAGAGTGAGAGTGAGTGAGAGGGTGAGAGAGTGATCGCTGGCAAGGCTCTTCAGAATCTTGTTTTTGATTGAAGACTGCACAACACATGTCACTAGTGGAAAAAAGTACCACAGGAAAACCTGGTGTAAGCGACCTCTGTGTTTAGCGACCACCCGCTCTTAACGACCGTTTTCCATGCACCGACACATCTACACAGACAATAGACACCCTTAGCAAACAACGGTAACGCTATTGTTTACGGTACTTGTACCTTGATCACCCAAATAGCGTTGAAGCTGCAGCGTATAAACGTTATGGGGGCTGATTTATCGTTGTGACCAACGGTACGTGTTTTGGCCAAATATTGCATAGTCCGTACGCATTTCACCTTGTATCGCGTATATGGTGACAAAAATGGTTGTACCGCGCGAAATCAAAGCTACTCTCGTGGCAACAGCGTACTAAAAATAGCGTGTATCTTGCTAAAGGTCGAACCCAAATCACGGTATTTTCCCCCTTACGATAATACCGTTACAACATAACGTTTTTTGCTAAGGGTGTCTATTGTGGGACCTGGTTCTAAGACCACCTGGCTTTAACGACCGCTTTTGCTCGCACCGTGGGGTGGTCGCACCGTGGGGTGGTCGCTTAAACCAGGTCTTACTGTAGTGGATCTTTCGAAATCGTGAAAGATTGACTACCTTGAATAGATTCTCGGTTGGAGGGAAACAAATCAGCACACGAAGCACAGAAGCCATGTAGTTTCGACTAGGCCTTTCGTACCATTACTTTTCAAGTCGAACACGGTGGTGATAAGGGTTGGTTCACATATCGCCGGTACGCGCCCGGGAGTCAACGGGAGTGGGCCTCTTGCAACCTCTCCCGGCGCATTACGATTATGTGACCCAGTGCAGTCGTAACAAAATCATACGGTAAAATATCGCAAGGGACCGCCGGCAAAGCTGGACAGTGCCCAACTCTTGCGATCTGCCCCGGCACCGATCCCGTACGATTTTGACCAAAAGTGGTTTGTGAACCGTTTGCGCCGGTGATCGCCGGCTGCCGGAAGCCAGACTTTGTCAAAATTTCAAACCAAGGCTCGTCCTAAATTTTCCAAAATTGAAGCTAGAGACGAGGTTCGTTCGCCATTTTTGTGATCGCTTCAAGGTGGCAAATAAGTCAGCATACCAACCCGTCCTTTTCGGATGATCTGCTTGACTGGTGTGCAACTTATGAGACAAATATAATTGAAACAAATAAACAATATGATGGATACATTGGCAAGTTTTTGTGACTTCATCAACGTTTGCATGCATAATTTCGACATCATTGCTTACTAGACTGCAATAAAATGTGTAGAAGTAGTTTCCGGATCTCCAGTAAAAGGTAGCAACCAGTGGCCATCACCGAAAGACCTTGAACTACTGAAGAAACAAAGAATTCAAGCTTCAATTGGCAAACCTGTCGTAGCATTTGGACACATTCTGTACTACTTTGTAGTAGATTTGGTACTCGAACTGTATGTCCAACGGATCGGGAGCTGGCTCATCGCCGATGTCTTGCTGCGCCGATTTTGCTTTTATGTGAACCAACCCTTTTAAAACACTGCAACAAGTACGTCCCAATAACCGGCACTTCGTCCCAATAACCGGCACTTCGTCCCAATAACCGGCACTTCGTTCTTGATAACCGGCACTTCGTCCCAATAACCGGCACTTCGTTCTTGATAACCGGCACTTCGTTCTTGATAACCGAACGAGCAATGGAGGTGGCACCTTTCGGTTGTACTTGTAAGCAAGTAAAGACTTACTTGCTGCCGTGTTCATCACCATTGTACATGTATCCGAATTGAAAAGTAATGGTACGAAAGGCCTAGTCGAAACTACATGGCTTCGGAACTACATGGCTTCTTTGATTCGTGTGCTGACTGACTACTTTCTGCATACAGTAAAAACTGTCCAGGCAACCACTCTGATAAGGTGACGACCCATCCCAAACTACCGGTAAACCCAGGACCAATGGATGTTGTCTTCAGTCGAATGACCCAGGATAAGGAACCGACGTGTACACAGAGACCACAACCACAGGGTCGATTGAGATGTCCGCTTTGACATGTTTCACTGTGAATAACAAGTACCAAGAGTACACGAAAACCAGCGTGTGCAGCTTGGATGGGTTGCTGTCACTACGGAATTCCGTGATTACATCATTTTAGCGACGTAGTGCGTACAAGCAGGATTCTTTCTGCACAACTGCAGCTCAGTTGTACGCACTACGCCATTTCCCGCCTCAGATCTGCGCCAAACATGATGTAATTATGGAATTCCGCCGCGACAGACACCCACAGTAGAAAAAGCCCCAAGCGACACACTCTGGCTTGAATGTACTCTTGCTAGTACAGTAGGTATCGGTTATAGTGTGGGTGTTTGAAAAACGACTTTCTATTCTTATTTCCGATATTTCTTAAACACGATACATAAGTATGACATATCTTATGCATGTGCGCAGAGGCAGGAAGATCATTGTACGTGCAACGTAGTGCTACTGTGCATGCGACTTGTCATAGTCCCATAGGTTTACCATGTGGCTATGCAACATGAGTTACCAGGGGTTACATGACCACAACAGTTGAACCTGCAGCACTACAACGCAACGCGAGTCAGATCAGAACTGCATTGGGCAGATGTTATTACTACAGGCGATACACGTTGTACTAATCTGGCATGTTTCGCTACACAAAGTCCATTCTTAGGACCGATATATTCTACTATGCGAAAAAATTGCTTGTAAGAATAAAAGTGCACTTGAAACCCATGTTATGATTATGAAAACATGAGAGGTCAATCTTGTAGGCGGTATATTCTTTTACACGACCACGCTATAACCCATACGCACCGCACAGTCAAACCTCGCTTATCCGGTTCTCGTTTATCCGGATCCCACGCCATACGGAAGAAAATAGCTGGTTACAGATTTTCAGCATACGTGATGTATCCAATGCAACCGGTGTTGGGTTATCCAGCTCCATCGCCTATTCGGATATTTCCGTGGAAAACGTATGTGTGCGGTTAAAGGGGAAGTATACCCTAAAATCAAATTTTCACCAGTTGTAGTCTTCAGGGTGCTGAGTCGAATGGTCTTGGTCCGAGGACGCTGAGACGCTCCCTTCCTCCTTTATTCCCAATCGAACTCGCGCACTTCCACCGAAACTGGGTGACTGCGCCCTACTAGATAGGGATTTGTATGGAAAAAGTCACTAAAAACGCCGTTTCGTTCTTATAAAAGCTCGGATGACCGCGATTGGTCCATATGTTGTAGTCTTTTGGCCGCTGAGTCGACCGGTTTTGGTCCGAAAAGGCTGCGATGCAGTGTTCGGCCCTTATTCCCAGTCGAACACGGTTGAGTAAGCGGTCACGTACTCATGCGTACACCAGTCGCCTGGTCACCGTGTACGCGTGCCTGCAGACTACAATTTTCATATCCAAGGTTCAACTCAATGGTTCAAAGCAGGGAGCCGTAAGAGGCTTTTACGACTCCCTGGTTCAAAGGTTCAACTCGAGTGACATAAACGGGCCCAAACAGTCTGTAAATGAGCACGTGACCGCTTACTCAACCGTGTTCGATTGGGAATAAGGGCCGAACGCTGCATCGCAGCCTTTTCGGACCAAAACCAGTCGACTCAGCGGCCAAAAGACTACAACATATGGACCAATCGCGGTCATCCGCGCTTTTATAAGAACGAAACGGCGTTTTTTGTGACTTTTTCCATACAAATCCCTATCTAGTAGGGCGCAGTCACCCAGTTTCGGTGGAAGTGCGCGAGTTCGATTGGGAATAAAGGAGGAAGGGAGCGCCTCAGCTTCCTCGGACCAAGACCATTCGACTCAGCACCCCGAAGACTACAACTGGTGAAAATTTGCGAGATCTGACTGTACCTGGGTGCGGTAGGACGCCCTGGTCACGTTTCCATGGCACCAGTTCTAAACAGCCATTCTCCAGGGTAGCAGGTTCGGCGGCGATCATGCAGGTCACGTGGTAGTCCATTCCGAATGTGATGTACGCCGGTGCATCCTGGTGTGGAGGGAATCCTGAACACGGGTGGATAAACAGGCACGTGCACACAGACACACGCAGACAGACGCACACGCAGACACACATACATGAACACACACACACACACAGAAACATGCATATTATTAATATACACATACATGCACACAGACAAACACGAACACAAACAGGCACACACACACAGAAGCATGTTGAAGAGAGATCATCGGGTGTGGGCATACACAAATACAATCGCCTGCCCACCCGCCCGCCCGCACAAACGAACCGCTAGGCCGGAGAGTGCTTGTTGTCACACACACACACACGCACGCACGCACGCACACACACATACACACAAGACAGTTCAGCTCACCCTTAGCTCCAGGCAGCTTGAAGTTGATCTTCTCTTTGTATAAGATAGCCTCCTCTCCCATCAGTTCACTGATAGCCTGCAAGAGGTAACAAGAAGAAATGCAGGTACAGTACCAGCAAGAGTCCATAAACAAGAGTATGCAACTGTGATCTCTTCTCTATGGGCCAGATGCACGGCATGCTGCCTTCATTACATCATTCAGCTGCAGTCGGCGCACTGCGGAAAATCAAACACCGCACTTTCCCTCTGGTTTGAAATGAACTCTAGTACGGAACTGGAGTTCGCCCGGAATTTTTTTAGAGATCGCGTAGGTACTGGAACGAATCGAGCAAAAACGGATGGGCTTGTACGAGAAATTGTGGATGTGAGTGCATGTTTTCAGAGCGTGATGAAGGCAAGTTATGTAATGAAGGCAGCGCACCAGACACTGACCCATAACCGCATACTCTTGTTTATGCACTCTTGGTACCAGGGATAACCATCAAAGGATTTTAAAAACAATAACAATAACAACAATGGCGACAACTGCGTCGGCGGCAGCAGCACCAACAACAACCCAAAGGTTAATGTTCCCACCATTCTACTAGCTTTTTATCAGCCTAAAGAGAGAGACACAAACTCAAAGAGAGAGAGAGAGAGAGATAGAAAGAGAGAGTGTGTGTGTGTGGGAGGACGAGGAGGAGGAAAGAACGCACGTACGCGTACACACACACACACACATTACATACCCGCGTAATCTTGCCACGGACGAGGTCGCGGGCCCCGTCGTGATACGGAAGGAAGTTCTCGACTCGGCATAACACACGCTCGTCCTGTGGACTCTTCTCAAAGTATTTCATCCATTTACCTGCCAAGCAGTGAACCAGGTCAAATAACAGGTTACATCATCAATTGAAACATCTTGTATGACAGGACATCACACACACAATAGTTGATGTTTGTAGTTTTCCATACGAAGCATACAGAAAGCTGGGGTGCAAAACCTGACAAGAGGGAAATTTGAGAAAATCAGATTTTCAGCTCAGTGTAATCAAAAGGTTTAGGGGTACCAGCAGGCAAACTTTCACATTCAAAATCTCTCTATTACTGTAGAACCATTTCAAACGTGGAACCCTAATAAGAATTTACATACAAACCACACAGCAAGACCTGTCAAGGCGACCACCTGCCTCAGAAGACCACTGTAACCAGGACCAAGGGATGCTATTTGCAGCCAAACGACCCTGAATAAGGAGACCACCTGGCAACAGAGACCGCATTTTGCAGGTCCCTCGAGCGGTCGTCTTAGACAGGTTTCACTGTAAAATTCCTTTTCAGCCATTATCCGAAAAGTGATGAAATGGATATAATTATGTACAAGTAGCGGGTTTCGCATTCCAGTTCTTCATTTCACCACATATCATACACACACACACACACACACAGTGACACACAGAGTGACACACACACACACACACACACACACACACACACACACACATAGTGACACACACACACACACACACACGGTAACACACAGTAACACACAGTAACACACACACACATGTGACACGATTTGTGATGGAGGCTTGCGATGCGAACTCGTGAAATATCATTCACAGAAGAAGTCAGCGATGCCACAACGCCTTGCGGATTTGGTGCAAAGTTCAATGCAGGTGGGTACGTCACCATGGTATTCGCCTGGCTTGGTACAACTTGTACAAATTTACAGGCAACTCTTCAACCTTTGTCCAACTTTGGTGTAGAAAAGGTCAACATTGTACACCAAATCGCTTGGCGCATCTCGAAAATTGAGCCAATCTGCAGTGACCCAGTTGTGGCAGTTGCCAGGGGTGCGAGATGGCTGCGATTAGGGGATTTCCCGGTTTCGCGGCCGTCGCATCGCGTGTTGCATCGCAAAAATGCTTCGGTGAATACCGCTTTATAGGAACATGGACCTGCCCCACCCTTGGTAGAATGGCTGCGGTCCTGCCCTGCCCTGGGTAGTAGGTTCATGGCCCTGCCCTGTAATACCCTAATAGGGACATAGACCTGCCCCACCCTAGGTAGAAGGGCTGCGGTCCTGCCCTGCCCTGGGTATGAGGGTCATTGCCCTGCCCTGAGTAGTAGGTTCATGGCCCTGCCCTGCAATACCCTAATAGGGACATAGACCTGCCTTGCCCCACCCTACGTAGACCGGTAGGACTCTGGCCTCGTCCTGCATGGATGCTGATCCACGCACAATACTAGTGCAAGCACCACTCACCAGGCCACAGATGACCCAAACAGCACAGGGTTCTAGCCTGGTCAAGAAAGCCGGGGGACGGGCAGGGGAAACAGTTACCCCGTGACTCATTTTTTCCATTTTCTAAAAATGGAACGTATGCATCCATTTCCCGCCGTTAGGTTTTGCGGTGCAAGTCCACTACCACCCGTACACACTGTGATACCAGCTCTGCATAAAAAGGTCATGAACTTTGTACGGTCATACTCATAAATGTACTAGGACGGGTTAAACCTGCCAAAAACAGGGCAACTTGCCCCGCAAAAGGTGACCCCCCCCCCCCCCCCCCACACACACACCCTCCCTTGGCTAGAACCCCGCACCATGATGATCACTGCGAACATTTGATAACGAATCGTCACGGGATCACGCGCGGCATGATGCGTGTACATGATCTGGTGACAGCTGCGACGCACCAGACTGCGCAAGTGCCAGATTGGTTTTATCCTATGTCAGTTTTTCTTACACTGTGCAGCTGTCAGTATGATTGTGTTCATATGCACCGGCACATACAGAAATCATCTGGACCTCTACAGCCGGCGGTAAAACCTCGTCAAGAGACCACTTGAATTTTAGCAACCACCTGGTGTGTACAATGCCACCATGTGTATGCAATGTGCCCGGGGTCGACCTGGTTTCAGAGACCACATACGTTCAAAGCCTGTAATGAGCTAGTTCCCTGGGTGGCCGGTGAAACTAGGATCCGTCTGTTGACGAATTCTCAGACTTCTGAAATTTTCGAGTACAGTACGTAAAATTCTGACATTTTTCTGGAAATTGAAAGTGCAAGCTGTACGGTTGTTTAGTTCATGGTCACACTCAGTTCCAAGATTTACCTTTTTGTTCTGGCCAATCCTTCATCTCCGCGGTCCATCGGATGACATTCTGTCGCTCGTCGGCGGTGAGGAAGTCTCCGCTGGCCTTGAGAAATCCATGACTATGGAAATGCTCCAGCTGAGGTTCGTTGAATAATGACAAAGCCTGGGTCGAAGCTCCGGTGCTGGCACATCGTACCGACAGCCCAGGCCTGGAAAAGCCGATGAGCCGTACAGCGTGCAGTAAACCACGGCCCTGGCCGGGTGCGGGACAAAGGAGTGCCATCCTCTTTGTCTTCAGTCAGAGTTGAGTTCAGAGCTCGTGGGTGACAGAAAATACACTACACTGAAAGACGTAGATCTGCTGACTGTACTGCACTGCCTCAACTCAACTCAAGTCAGCCAGTCGCGCGTGCACCACACGGCTGTCACGATGGTCATGTACTCGGCCAAAAAATATGGCGTCCAAAAATTTGAAAATTTGAAAATCTCATCATCGATCTGTCATTGATTTGCTTGAAAATACTCTTTTTCTCTTGAGGAAACCTCCACTTTCCCCTTCCCATCGACCGGGTTTCATAGTACAAACACGCTTCATGACTTCCTCTCGCGATCCTCTTTCATCTGATACCCGTCTTGGCCGTCTTCTTCCAGGAACGATTCCTTCGGAGGTGCGTTTCCTTTGCCTTGACGACTTGCCCTTCGTCACTTCTATCAGCCCTTTTCACAGCTACCTTCTTCTCTTGTAAAAGTTTTCTCGTCTTCTTTGGCAGTTTTCCTGGTGCCTGGGTGACTTCATTTACCGATTTTTTGAATTTGTTTGTCTTTCCGTGCTACTAGATCGATTTCCGTGGCCATCGATTCTACCGTATCGCGTGCTAGTAGTAGTGTGTAAAATGGATGAACACAGTGCATTGCTGTCTACCTGCTGCAGTATTGGTGGCAAAAAGTTTGCCAACATGGCTGTGTCCACGAAATACAACGTGAAGGACTATGCCAGATCATTCAAGATGTGTACGAGGTCGACATTTCTCAGGATGACCCTGCGATCCACCCTATACACATTTGTCATGTATGCAAACGTGTGCTGGATCGTTGTCTGAGAGAAGGTTGCCTTGACTCATTTGTAGGGGATGGATGTGGAGCGATCAAAGTGTGAACGCCACATCACCGCACATACTGCGACATATGCCACACTGCACCAAACAAGGGTGGACGTCCACCAAAAAAGCAGAAGCAACTTGCTTCAAAGCTTTCTGCTGTACAAAAAAAAGAAAAGAAATGGATCACACAACAGTCCCACAACATTCATCCACAACAGCAATACCCCTATCACACTCTCCTGGACCCCAGACTGCACACAGTACTAGTGAAATGGATGTAGATGAAGCAAATGTTTTCACGCACGCAACACCGACATACAGCGCACAGAAGAAACTGGACAAGACTAGGTTCGTTCATTGCGCAGCAGGTTCCACAATACACAGCAAGGGAAGTGCCAATGAATAAGAAAGACGGCAGCATAGTGATGGCATGCATGGCGTACATGCCAAATCTCATTGACATCGTGATGATCTGATGATCTGGACTTGTACGACACATATGGGTGGCTGACCTGGCACGGAAATGTCATTCCGGAGTCCGAGATTCGGCTAAAACTTGGCGGTGACCGCCTCTGGAGCAAATCTTTCGCAAGCCAAGCACCATAACAATGCCATCCGCCCAGTTATCTTGCCAGTTCCCGTCAGCAACGTTGTTATTCCGTCTTTTCATCTGGATCTCGGCATTTTCGCATGGCTGTATGACATCTACCTAGCTGAAGTCAAACAACTGGATGTGAAACTGGCAGCAGCAACTCTCTAGCCGTGTGCAGATGATCAGCTCCAGTTTCAAGAGCTAACAGTTCTCAGCGACAAAGTTCGGTCCGCCAGGCAAGCTATGGAAGATGCCCAGGCGAAGAGCGATGAACTACAGCAGCAGCTCCAATATGCAGTGCTCTTGCAGCAACACGCACCGACCAGCTTTCCCAACGTCAACATGGACACTGTAGCTGCAGCAATACAGCAACTGTGGAAAGACGCCAGCGACGCCTTCACTGCTGCAAGTGCTGAGCACAGCAAACTCGTACAAGACTTAGACGAGATGAGAAAGAACAAGAAAGTCACAGGACCATGCGCGTCAAGTCTCGAGTCTGTGCTCCAAACACACAATGTTGATCGGCAAGCCTTCCATGGCGGTGCCTCCGTGGGCAACCATGTACATCGCACACTGCAGCCTGCCGTACTAAGAGCACTGATGTCTGCTCCAGTTGAGATGGTTTCCACTCGTTGCCAGCAGCTCGTTGCTGATGCAGAAATCTTGCAGCAGCGGTACCATGGATTGTTTTCGGGATATGCCGACTGCAGCCACCGTTTCAGCCATTGCAACAGCATGTCAGAGGCCGACATCTCAAAGCTGGCTGACTGCATCCAGCTGTTTCTTCAGAAATGCAGAGAATCCATTATCACCCGGCAGCTCGGCAACATAACTCCGAAACTACATCTCTTGGAGGAGCGCACAGTCCCGTTCACCAGGAAATTTGGAGTCGGTCAGGGTCGACTCGCCGAGCAGGGCAGCGAGTCAATTCATGCCAGATTCAACAGGCTGAGCTTCGATTATAACGCTATTCCTGGGACTCTGCAGCGCCTCACAGCAATGTGCCAGCAACATCTCGTCGGGACATTGCCACAACATGACGCTGTTCGTCCCGCCACGGCATCAAGAAAACCCAAGGCGTCCGAGCTCGAGCAGTGATCCTCAGGCCCTGGACGCAGCAGCTTGGCCATTTCAGCCCTGATCCAGGTAAGAAAAATAACAACGGTACTGCTGACTCCTAGTTGAGCTCTGTAGTGACAACAGGAAGAGACGTCGTCCAGCAAAAAACTGCTGTCTACCTTCTCCTTCCTTTTCTTTCCTTGTTTGTTGTTGTCGAAGCTGAACAATTTTTGTTGTGCGACTTCGAAAGTTTGAATCCTTGTCCCGATCGCGGTGTTTGTTACCTTGACAAAGCACAGTTTTCGCGTGAATCCCACAGGATCTTGAAATCTTTTTCAGTTTTCAGAATATTTTTGAATTTCACCGTAAACCTGGGCGAAGGCCGCCATATTGTTAAGTGGTGGCCGCGAAACAGCCGTGACCAGGTCAGGGAATGCAGCAGGGATCACAATCGGTGCAGTGCACTGCATGCAGTCAGTAAAATGCACGTGAGGTCCAGTCCGTGATCAGCTGACGAACAAGCGTGAGGGAGAGCTAGCTGGGGAGTTGCAGGGTTCACTGCTGACTGGTCGGTTTGTTTCGCGTTTGGAGGAAACTACGAAACGTAGATAGTGGAAAGTTACTTTGTTTGTAGTTCAAACAAAAATCATCAGGCTGGGATGGGCTTCTTTATTCAATTATTGGCTCCCTACAAACAGACCAGACTCACTGTAAGCCCGACAAAGAAATCAGGCCTCTATCTCGCAGCTTGCTGAAGACCATCAATGAATGTGCTGCTACTGCCCAGGCTGGAATGCTGGATCATGAAGACAGAGTGACATGAGTCGGAGTCACAATGAATCATGGATGTCGGAGTAAAAGTGTACCAACGCATCGAATCTCTGCAACGTCCATTCATCGCAGACAAAGTGACAGTTGCATCGACAGCTTGAGGTGAGCGGAGCTTGGGTCTGTCTGTTCCCCAAAACAGTTTGAACATTGAACGATGAACGTAAGGTGTTACTTGAAGTAACTGAACGGGGCTCAGAGTCAGCTAGTATAGCCGCTGAATAAGAAGTGAAGGCACTGGAATAGGATTTGGATTGGGACGCAACAGAATATGCACATAGTATGTTGACGTTCCGGACTTGCAAGGGCGCAGGCCAGGGGCCTCATGATTCTCCGTGATCATACACTGATACAGTCATGTCGATTGTTGTGTGTGCGGACCACCCGCTTACAGCCCGGTGCTGAGAAGCACTTGAACCAATAATACAATGAGCACACACATGTCAGGGCGCAGGCCAGGGGCCTCATGATTCTCCGTGATCATACACTGATACAGTCATGTCGATTGTTGTGTGTGCGGACCACCCGCTTACAGCCCGGTGCTGAGAAGCACTTGAACCAATAATACAATGAGCACACACATGTCATGTGTGCACGTGACATGCGAGGTCCCCCCCATTGGCATTGTCGAGTCCTGGTGGGGTGGGCAGTTTTTGTTCTCCTCTTTTCAGGCAGTTCACTTCCCACTGATCCTTTGGAGTTCTCCCAATTATTTAAAATAATTATTGTGAAAGGATTGGGAGAACTTCAAATTTCAAAGGAGACCTATTCCCTGCAAAATGGCACGCATACGTGTGCCATGAAGTCTGGGCCGTGATCGTTTGGTTGGATCCAGATCCAGATCAATAGGATCCACTCGATCTGCAGTGATCGATTGGTCGAATCCGGATCCAGATCCGTTGGATTTGGATCCGAGCAACCCTGCCCCGGGAGCAGGGTTGACCGGATCCAATGGATTCGGTTTTTTTTTGCCAAACAAGACGTTTGTGCGTGTTTGGTGGGTAGTAATCATTGTTATACGCATATGTACACATACACACGGAAAAGCGTTCCACCATGCAGATGAGTATGACGAGTACGGACCTGGAGTAACTTTTTCAGTTGCCGTTTTTCTACCTCCACATGGTCACGGTAGCTGTGTGTTCCGAATCTGATCGATTCGGATTCTGAGGGCACTGGTCCTTCCAGTGGATCTGACGAAACAATCACACCCGTGGTTGTTGTTGTTGTTGACTTTTATTTTACGTCACCAATTGCACAGGCATGATTGCCTTCTTACCGGCCTATAGATCCGGTTCTCACAGAAAGATGAAGAAAATTATATGAGGAAATGTATAGAGATAAAGACATGCAAGCGGTATGATTATTATTATAGAAATGTTTGTTATGACATTGTGTGTATGTGGTAGGGCTGGATCTTTTCGTCGCTCTAGGTTCGTACGTACTCGTCATACTCATCTGCATGGTGCACCACTTTTTCCATCGGTGTACATGTATTTGTACTACTTGTACAAGTAAATGCATAACAGGTAGTACACAGGTGTCCCGACAGTTCACAGAAACCCAATTCACAGAACGACAGTTCACAGAAACCCAATTCACAGAACGACAGTTCACCGGATGACAGTTCACTGAATGACATTTCACTGACTACCTTTTTGACAGACAGCCCATTTCACAGGATACCGTATTATCTCTAATATAAGCACAGTCTCCAATAATAGCACGTCTCCAATAATAGAACACCTTGGGGCGGCATTCAAAAAATAAAGTGCTCAGTCTCCATTATAAGTAGTGTTGAAACGAGCGTATCTATAACAAACGAGCGATCAGTTCCACTAACGAGCGAGCTAACTAGTTTCATTGATGTGGCAAATATGATTTTTGTGAATAAAAAAATTTCTAAGTTTGATTTTTTCAGCTGGTTCAAATTATCACCGCCGGCATTTGGGGTTGCTGCTGCTTCACATCGGACTGCTGTTTGGTGTCAAGATGTCTTTTCAGCGCCGTCGTCGAGTAGCCTTTGTAAGAAATAGACCGTTTTGTAAAGATTGCAAGTAGCCCTGGTCTTCGCTGCATCGCGGGAGAAAACTTCAAAACAACTGAGCGTAACTTTCACTCGAATGGAGAGGTAACCGAAGCATATCCTGCGACAGGTCAGCAGATGCAGAACAAGACATCAGTAGAGTCCACCAAAGCTGCAACGACAACTGAAACAACTCAAGTGTCGTGCAGGCATACAGTCACTGTAACTGTGATTTTCACTTTGCGCGGGACTGGACTCTCGATCGACCAGGGAGTCGTAAAATATTTTACGACTCCCGGCCCCGCGGGCCCGGTCGACATGTACTGCCATGTGTACAGAGTGCGGTGTACGGTGTTCGTTAGTGCAAACGAGCTGGCCGCACAAACGAGCCGAGTTTCTGGCGAGCGAGCTAACGAGTATCCGGTGAGATCGTTTCAACACTAATTATAAGCACACTGTGTAAATTCATTATCTGTACCGGCGAAAAAAACCCTGAAATGTGTGTATCTGACATGAATTTGGCATGGAAACATGCCTCTGAAATGAGGTTGAAATAATAATGGAACAGTCTCCAATAAAGGAACGTCTCCATTAATAGCACGGGGCGGAGGTACATTGAAAAAATAAAGGACCGTGCTTATATTAGAGATAATACGGTACCCAATTCACCGAAAGACAGTTCACAGAGCACTGTTTTCATTGACAGCCCATTTCACCGTATTTGACCAGGCATGCACTCAAAAATGCATTGCTTCGAAAGAAAGCAAAATATGAAGAATATGAGAGTAAGCACGTGTGACATGGGCAGTTACTATACACAACATTGAACGCCAAATTATGTGCTACTCCACGGAGGAACTCTCTTGGTGGTCGCTTCTCGACGGACTGTAGCAGAGCCCTCAGCCGTTCCGACTATTCGACAACATTGAACGCCGGATTATGTGCTACTCCACGGAGGAACTCTCTTGGTGGTCGCTGCTCGACGGACTGTAGCAGAGCCCTCAGCCGTTCATCACATTGCTGACATCTCTTCTTCCGCTTAGGACCAGAGTTTCCTGCCACAAGCCGCTCAAGCTCTCGTTCCGTGGTGGCCTGCTCCATATTCAAACACTCGATAACCTTCCAAATAGTCGGATGGTGGCAGGTGACTATCGATGCAAACCGACGATGCCATCCTTCTTGGGCGTTGTTTGTGCGGTCCTCTCCCATCAGAGTGCGGTCGTGTACGTTCCACAGCGCAGTCGGGAACAGTGGTGTCTGCCGTTGCCCATTTGGGCGGAGCGTTCCAATGTACGAATGCTCGAAGTATTAATAATATCTTTATTAGGATGACCCAGAGGCTTGTCGCCTATCAAGGGGTTCACCGCTTTGAAGGATGTACATGTATGAGCTAAAGTGAAAGTAGTGAAAAGTTGTGCAGCGTGAATGCGTTGGGGAGCGCACAGGGGGAGTTATGTACATGGCGTAGGCATACCGGAGAGCGAAGCACTATGTTTGCAAGTGAGTTTGCGAAGCTCATTCTTGAAAACAATAATGGATGGTTCTGCGGTTAGTAGGTGAGGATCGCCTCGGCGTCGTCGGGGAAATTATCCTCCACCGCTTCGAAGTAAGTGGCCACGTCCCCAGTTGGTACGAAAGCCAACGCTGGCAGCTTTTTCCCACTTTTGTCCACTTTCGGCAAAATGGGCTGTCTGTGAATAAGTCAGTCTGTGAACTGCGTTTTCGTTGAATTGGGTGTCGGTGAATAGTGCATTCTGTGAGACTGGCACTCTGTGAAGTGTCATTCTGTGAGTTGGGAATCTGTGAAACGTCACACGGTGAAATTGGATTCTGTGAACTGTCGCATAACCACAGCTACTCATATTTGTCCAATAGAGTTATCGGAATCCAGCATATCATTCAAGTTCCAATGTTGGTACATGTCAGACCTCGCTATTATTATCTTTATTTGAGGAATGACCCAGAGGCAGGTAGCCTATCGAGGGGTTCTCCACTTGTGCGATATTGAATAGGTAGCATAACAGGGGGGGGATCGGGAATAGAATAAATTAGCCAGACTCATGGAATGAGACAATAAAACTTCAAGAGAAAGTGTGATGTGCAATGTATATAGACTATAACGACCCTCACTATAACCTCAACATAAACCTCACTATAACGTACGAAATGCAAACGTCCCTGCCAAAACAGCATGATCACTCCTGCACAAAATTTCCTCCCTATAACATAATCCGCTACGGCGTAATTTTTGCTATAGCACACTGTTTCACAGTGTTCGCTTGGCCCCACGCGCACAGAGACCTCGTACAGTCGAGCGTCTTTCCGGCCCAAATCACTTTCTTTTCTTGAAATTTCTGCTCACGGCTGCATACCGGTATACCCTTGCTTGCAGTCAGCACACATACAGTTGAGTCGCGCGCCCAAGAACGTTGTTTCCGCCTGTGAAATTCTTATTTTTCATCAACCTGGCTGCGTTCTTATAACACGTTCTTAGAAACAATCCGTACTGAATCGTATGCATTCCACAAGCTACCTGAAAACCAACACCGACGTTTTGGCTGTGGCGTTCTTAGTATTTCAGGCTGGACGTTCTTGGGCTCCACGTTCTTCCGCGCGCGACTCTACCGTACTGGCATTCAGGCAATTCTTCCAGCAGTCAACACTACAGTCGTGTGGACTTGTACATAGTTAAACTATTACATACATGTGTACTTGGTACATGTGCTTCGAAGTTGTGTTTTCAACACATGCGGTAGACACACTACAAGAGTAGGAGAACATACAGTGTACCCTATGCAGAGCTGGATCAGGCGTTGCACACTCTGGGGGGGGGGGGGGGGGGGGGGGGTTATGTACTCTTGGTAGTAGTAATTACATGTAGTTAGTTGGTTGGTTTTGGTATTATTTTATTTTACTTTGCCAGAATGAGCAGCATTGCTGCCCGAGAGTTCTAAATTCTTGCCTGGAAAAGTGTAGTGCGTGATGCGTACGCCAGGACGGACGGCGCAGCGGCGGTGAACATGTGCATATTTTTCTTACCCCTATGCGAATGCTTTGGTCATGAGGATCTGGACTCCGCCCTCAGTACTACATGTACTGTGCATGTGTAACTAGCTGATGACGTCGATAATGACGATAAGCACATGTGCCTATACCCGGGCATAAGCGCACCCTCACAAATAAGCGCATGGGCTTATACGTGAACCTAAATGCAATTCCATCCGGGACACACAGACACCACAAAACACCATGTTTACATAGTTCAATGTGCATTGCGGTATTGCACTATGTGCATAATTATGCAAGGTACCGGGACGCTAGCAACTCAAGCGCATGCGCCTATGTGTGAGACAAAGCGACTCGCAAAAAGCGCATGTGCCTTTATGTGCGTCCCTACGGTACTCGTAATCATTGTAATTTGTAGTCTCAACAGCGGTTTGTCCAGTCCTTCCGTCAACGAATTTTAGTCTTTGACCGAAGTGCATGTAAATCAAGCACGTTGTATTCGTAGGTGAGGCACTGCATAGTCTGTGAATGATTGTGTGTGCTAACAGTAACACTGACCTATACAGACTTGTGACGGTCACATCCTAACCTTCATTTCACAGAAAACACTGCATAGCCGTAACCGTTGCTGGGCAGTGACCATCCTCACTGTGTAGATCTACAACTACTTAGATTTGCTCTCAACAAACGCAGCGCAAAGTAAAGCGAAGAATGCCGCGATCAGCTCCCTGGTTAGTATTTCGTGACTTCTTTGTGTTGTGGACAGACCACTCCATCCCAATGCCAATGGACTTTTTTTGTGGTCTCAGTTTCTTGTTGTGAAACAGGATTCAGACATACGCATTGTGGTATGTTTTTTTTTTTTGCGGTTTATTATTATTATTATTATTTTTTCTTTGTAAATTGACCAAAAAGAAACAAAGAAAAATGATGGCACCTATGTACAGGGGATGGCCCACGCCTGGTATAAAGTAAACGTAAAAGAGAAAAAAGAAAAAGATGAAGGAAAAGAAAAGAAAAGATAACAAAGAAAGAGAGGTAAGCAACTCCATGTACATCCACCGTACTTGTGTCATACGCTTACAATGAACACTCAGCAGCCGCCAGAACAGCCGAGTGAACAGGAAGTGGCACTGAAGAGCGCCGGTAGCCGCGCAGACTAGCAACCATGGCTCTCACTATACTACTAGGCTGAAGGACAGTTTGGTCCGGACGCCAATGGACTAGGCCTAGCCCAAATTTGCCGGCAATTCTTCCAGCAAAATATCGAATTTTCCAGCGAAAAGAAATTGCTGGCAAATTCCGAGCAAAATATCGAATTTACAGAGGATCCGGGTGTGTTTTGGTAATTTTATTCAAATTTCGTTGGTTTCATTGGGCCAACGTCGTGCTGAAATAGCTCGTGCAGGTTGTCAGGGGTACATAAATTTGAAATCATGCTCCAAAATCCGTAATACTGACACCATTATAAGTTTTGCTTTCCTCATCAGAGTCACCATCCACTTTTACCAAAGTAGACGGTTCATTCGAAGCCATTTTTGCCACAAAGCAGGAGCAAAATGGAGCAAAATATCGGAAACGAAAGGCAATGCCAAGCAAAATATGGAAAGTGATCGGGCAAAATTTGCCGGCAAAATATCGAAGCGCCCCGAGCAAATTTGGGCTAGGCCTACAATGGACCCTCCACGCCACGTGTACGTGTACCATGCACGATCACCAGGGAGTCGTAAAATACCGGTATTTTACGACTCCCTGACGATCACGAATCGATGGCTTTTTAATTTTTATTCAAGTATTTGAAGCGCTTTTGTATTTTGTTTCGCGCATGTACGGTGATGACGTAGCAGTGTGATATCAGTCATAACAAGAGTACATAATAAAGCCAAACAACAACAACAACAACATAACCCCCCAGAGTGTGCAACACCTGATCCAGCTCGGCACAGGGTCTTGGTCGAGCGGAATCGGATCTTTGCGTCATAATACCGTACACATCTGAGGGGAACCCGGGGAGTCGCGGGTAGTCTTGGATCAAAAACAACGGTGCCCTGCCTCGAGACCGGCCTTGCGCTGGTGCGGAGTGTACGCATGACATCAGAAGATCCGATTCCGCTCGACCAAGACCCTATACAGAGCTGGATCGGCGTTGCACACTCTGGGGGGTTATGTACTCTTGGTCATAATCAGGGAGTCGTAAAAGCCCGGGAGAGGACACGGGATGCGCGCACGCGGACGATGTTTGCCTCGGCCAGAAAGTGAAGCACGGTAGGCCGGCGCGGCCGGATCTGCACGATCCACGGCGCTGTGCTCGTCTTCGGGGCAGGGAGTCCTAAAATACCAATATTTTACAACTCGTTGTTGACACCATTATCCGAAACTGGTGGCGAAGGAAGCATAAACATGATTGTGTGTCTGTCTGTCAGACTCAGTACACATGGTACAGGGGGTGGGGAGTTGAGTGTGTGTGTGGGGGGAGGCGTGTGTATGTGCACATGTGCTTGTACTTTTCTGTGTGTTTGTACAGTGTTTGTGTGTGTGTGTGCGCGCACGCGTGCGTGTGCATTTTTGTGCACAATTCCGTTATGAAGTACAAATGATAGGTTTACCTTTTGTACACTCGCCAAGACTTCGGTTAGATTCACTGAGAACCTTTCTGGCCAACCTGGAGGCTGAGCCTTCCGTTTCCTAAACGGCTAAAGTCACCGCGTACTCAGTATACGAGTAGAAAAGTGTAGAAAATTTTAACAAGATCTACATAATAAATAACGACCTGCAACCATGTACAATGTAGATAGATAGGGAACACACATTGATTGTTTTTAAAAGAATCCAGGCAATATCATGAATCATGGAACGAGTGCGTAATAATGCTCTATGTTGCGTTTTGACGATGCTGAAGGAAGGGAGCCTTTGCGATTCACTCACAACACACGCACAGAAGTCCACTCGACTGCAATTTCAGTGCAATTTCTGACACAAATTCATAAATCCACGAGTACGAGGAAGCTCAGCGGATCTCAACACGAACGTTCGCCCATCACCTGCAATGGAATATGGGCTGTATGATACGACCAGCGGCTAACACGGGAAGTGGCGTCATTTTCCACAAATCTCGTTTCATTCACAACCATTTGACTGCAATTCAGTGCAATTTCTGCCACAAATTCAACTCCACGAGTACGAGGAAACTCAGCGGATCTCAACACGAACGTTCGCCCATCACCTGCAATGGAATATGGGCTGTATGATACGACCAGCGGCTAACACGGGAAGTGGCGTCATTTTCCACAAATCTCGTTTCATTCACAACCATTTGACTGCAATTCAGTGCAATTTCTGCCACAAATTCAACTCCACGAGTACGAGGAAACTCAGCGGATCTCAACACGAACGTTCGCCCATCACCTGCAATGGAATATGGGCTGTATGATACGACCAGCGGCTAACACGGGAAGTGGCGTCATGTTCCACAAATCTCGTTTCATTCACAACCATTTGACTGCAATTCAGTGCAATTTCTGCCACAAATTCAACTCCACGAGTACGAGGAAACTCAGCGGATCTCAACACGAACGTTCGCCCATCACCTGCAATGGAATATGGGCTGTATGATACGACCAGCGGCTAACACGGGAAGTGGCGTCATTTTCCACAAATCTCGTTTCATTCACAACCATTTGACTGCAATTCAGTGCAATTTCTGCCACAAATTCAACTCCACGAGTACGAGGAAACTCAGCGGATCTCAACACGAACGTTCGCCCATCACCTGCAATGGAATATGGGCTGTATGATACGACCAGCGGCTAACACGGGAAGTGGCGTCATGTTCCACAAATCTCGTTTCATTCACAACCATTTGACTGCAATTCAGTGCAATTTCTGCCACAAATTCAACTCCACGAGTACGAGGAAACTCAGCGGATCTCAACACGAACGTTCGCCCATCACCTGCAATGGAATATGGGCTGTATGATACGACCAGCGGCTAACACGGGAAGTGGCGTCATTTTCCACAAATCTCGTTTCATTCACAACCATTTGACTGCAATTCAGTGCAATTTCTGCCACAAATTCAACTCCACGAGTACGAGGAAACTCAGCGGATCTCAACACGAACGTTCGCCCATCACCTGCAATGGAATATGGGCTGTATGATACGACCAGCGGCTAACACGGGAAGTGGCGTCATGTTCCACAAATCTCGTTTCATTCACAACCATTTGACTGCAATTCAGTGCAATTTCTGCCACAAATTCAACTCCACGAGTACGAGGAAACTCAGCGGATCTCAACACGAACGTTCGCCCATCACCTGCAATGGAATATGGGCTGTATGATACGACCAGCGGCTAACACGGGAAGTGGCGTCATTTTCCACAAATCTCATTTCGTTCACCCCAACTCAAATAAAAATTGAAGTACAATAGGGATTTATCTTGCATTTCCATCGCCTCAGAATAAATTAACTTCGATAAACTGAGAGAGAATGAGTGAGGCAGCTGGAAGAATTGAGGATGAAAATAGAGATCAGAAGACTCGACGGAGCAATCGTCTCCGTTCTCTAAGAGAAATCGGAGAATGTCCCAATTAGTATTTCAAGAAGACATCACAATTTTCGAAAATAATAATTTCCTTGCCTCGCAACACCGTTCCCTGGCAGCGTTCCCCGGCAGCGCGAGGCAAAGATGTTTTCTGGGAATGTGTGCCGTGTCCTCTCCCGGGCTTTTACGACTTATTATTATTATTATTTTGCTTGTTCGCGTTGGCATCAACCTGCATAAAGCAGGTATATAGCCTTCGCTTAAGCTGCCATAAAAAAGAAAGCTCATCCTAAGCGAGAGGGCTAGAGGGAAATATAACGATAACGAGATACAGAATACAAAGAAATCCAATGAGTTCAACGTACAATTCAAAACAAGAAAGAAAGGGAAGAAAAACAGAGCCGCACGACTCCCTGGTCATTTAGAAAAGCGATCCTGTCAGCTTTTCTATTATTGTGTTCACATGGCAAGAAAAACGACACCGCTATGCTACGTAAGTTTCTACGTAAGGTGCTCGGTATTTCACTTAGGCTACGTAAGTCTCTACGTAAGGTGCTCGGTATCTACCAACGCGTGGTAGCCGCGTGCTGTGCACGGCAGACTACTAGTCCTAGTCCGCGGATGTCCGTGTTCGGATGTGCATGCGCGAGGAACTTCCTTCTTTGGAACTGCTTCTTGCATGAGCTGTTTCGGATATTTCGACTCCTGGCTTATTTCGTTTCGGCGCTGCTGAGACCTACTTTCGCGGAATATTACTCACACACAGGTGAGTTGACCAGTTACCTTTGATTCATCTGCTTGTGTTGACTCTTTCATTCACGAAAAGTGTGCTGATTTTAGGCGGAATGCAATTAATAATGGAAAAGCTGACAGGATCTCTTTTCTAAATTTAGCTTTTCCGCTGCCGAGGCCACCTTTTACGGAATACGCGATGACAGGTGATCTCTGAGTTGACCGGTTTCCTTCGATTCATTTGCTTATTATGCTCACCCTTTCACTAAATTTTACGGAAACGTGTGCTGATTTTATTCGGATTTAGATCCATTTTTATCTCTTTGCCCTTGTACGAAGAACGCGAGTTCACCTTCTTGACGGTAAGGCTTATGTTAGATGTGTTGTCGAAATACTCATATTCATTGTACATTGGTACGTTACAAGTAAGGCACTGGTCAGTGGCATACTATCGTTGGCAGTTCCCAATCTGGAGGGAAAGGTTCAAGGACCCATTGGCCGAGTTTGCAAAATAAATTCGCATACCAGGGAAAATCTCCATTGTGGAGAGGTTCAGTATAACTTGTTTGCTTCATACGAAACAATCCAATGGGTGGAGTCTCGTGAAAATCTCGTACTTGTATGATTGGATTTGTTTACTCGAGTCTGGGCTGTTTGATTTGTGAGTACCGCCGAGATTGCACTGCCCCAAAAGTTTCGTGCCGCCAAAGCAAGAATAACGATCTGCAATCTGTTTGTAGTGTACCTGCAAGAATGTGGAGTACATGTATCGTACTTTCTCTGTTGCTGTTTCAGTTGCCGTCATGTTGCTAAAGAAAGGTTCAGTAGAGAGGTTCTGCAAAACGAAAATTCGAACGAAGTTTCGCGACAGTCCTTGTGAAAGTGTGTACGAATTTTTGCACGAACTTTGCGTTCTGCACAGTTTGCGCGGGCCAAGTGCACGTACACCATGACCCGATCTAACGAAATTATTTCCTACGACAGTTCATTTCGCGTTCCCTGCAAGTTTCGCGTCCAAAGGTGCGAAAGTTCGTGCGAAGTTTCGCACTTCATGATGTAGAGCGAAAGTTTGTACGCATTTTCGTTTTGCAGAACCTCTCTAGTGACTCATTTGTTTCATACGAGACGAGTCAATGAGTCGGTGTGGCTTAGAATCTTTCGCTGAAGAAGAAATCTATTCGTCTGTCTATTGGAGAAATAATTGTATTCACTGGTTATAAAATAGGTTAAGACAAACTCACAGAATAAATACCATCGGTCCCTTGGTGTTCGTCCTAAAGAGTTTCGACTGGATATCATTCATACTCACCAAAAGACGTGTAACATTTTATTATTGTGGAGTGCCTTGTTTATCTCTCAGTACCTCCAACCATAGCCTTGCCCCTTTTATCCTCAGGATCAGTGTAGTTGTTGGAACGAGGTGTCGGACTCAGCAATGTATTTGTTTACATTTTAATACATGTTTATTGTTCCTCCTTTGCTGTGTTGTTTTAGAAAATCGTGGACTAACAGTTTGAAGTCATTGAACTACTTCCAAAAGTTGTATCGACATCAACAGGATTACCATTTCAGTGCAATATGATGCAGGATGACCTTATCACGATAACCCATGATTATAAACCATTATAAACACAGAATCAACAAAAACATCTGCGACACGCACCTGGCTACATTTCTCAAATATATCTGATCGAAGCTGGGGAAATCTGAAATATCTGAAAGGCAAGACAATTTTATGACGGTCATGAAATTCTGCAACAGCAAGCTGCAACATGCACAGAATGACCTCCGTGTAAAAAAAGTATCACCACCAGACCACTACAGCTACTCACATGTTTCCTCGCAGAAGACCATGCATTATGCTAGTGCCATTTTCTGCAAGAAAAGGCTTGCATGCACATCAATGCGTATAATACGGTATTGATATGATGTGAAGGCCATCATTTACATATTGATATAGGGCATTCCATTGATTGGTGACAGAAAAAACAAAAGAAATTATAGCAATAAAAACTGCTTTATGGCAGTTTTCTAAAAAAAGTTATTGTGTTCTAGTCCATGGACGCCGTCTAAAAAGTAAGAAATTAACGAAATGTGATAGCCGAAAATTAAAATTTCACACAAAACCTCACAATAATCACACACAGAATGAAAAGCTACATGTAGAAGACCTTTTTCCCTCGTGATCCTCTTTCCTATGCGTGCATGTTGCCAATTGTTGATGCAGTACAAGTTTAGTGTTGAAAGCAGCATTTCAAGTGTTGTGATTATTGTGAGGTTTTGTGTGAAATTTTAATTTTCGGCTATCACATTTCGTTAATTTCTTACTTTTTAGACGGCGTCCATGGACTAGAACACAATAACTTTTTTTAGAAAACTGCCATAAAGCAGTTTTTATTGCTATAATAATAATTATCATGTCACATGCACGCGCACTAGTGCACTACACGACTACACTGGATCGTACAACACTTGCGCGGCGTGAACCTAATCCTTACAAATGCACGTGCCGGAAGACGTCATTCCACATTGTTCAAACACATGCATGGCCAAAAATGGGGCGTTGCAGAGGCATGCTTCTGGCTCGCCTGACTGCAGATCTACAGCTTTCCTACACTCTCGTAGTCGTAGCCGTAGGTCTACAGACGAGTCAGTGCAAAAGAGTGCAGTTCACGCTGTGAATGTGTCGTGTGAGTCCGCGAGCTGGCACTGTGGCAGTGCAGAGGCCATCGGCATTGCCAACATCAGCTGTTTTCTTTTTCTGCTGCGTTCTTGCTCGCCGTCAGCAGGAAGAAGAAGGTTGCGTCATTTCTCTGCAACTCCAGCTCAAATAAAAGGTAAGCTGCTCGACCCCTGTTGCTCTCTGTTCTGCTTCTGGCCTCAAACGTTTTCCGATTTATCACCCCATTATCCATTTCTATTTTAATATCGTATTTTGGGTTGCAGGCTACTGCGCTGTGTAGAGAGAGACCTTGTCAACTAACTCTCCTTGAGGAATACAAATTATTCAAATTATTTTGTTCTCGTTTTGGTGACGCGAAGAGAAGGGGCTTGAGAAAGAGAGAGCTGGGAGAGAGAACGGGTTCTTTTCCCTCTGGGTTGTAACTTGTTTGGAAATTGTATCTTTACACCCTGGTGTCGTCATACCGTACGTGGTAATTACCTTTTTGGGATCTTTTTCTCTTCTTTCCCTTCGTTCTGGTTCTCGGTTGGTGGTGCTGGTGGCTACGGCACCCACTACTCATACTGGCAGTGCGTGGCACACAGTCGCTCAGAACAGACCAAATTTGAACCATGTCGCGTCCCGGAATGGGTGGCCGTGGGTCGGGCGATGAGCCCAAGAGCCTGTACCGGATTCCCCCCTACTATTACCTCCACGTTCTCGACCAGAACACGAACGTGACCCGCGTGGAGCTCGGTCCCAGCACCTTCATCCGCCAGGACAATGAGAAGGTGGTATTCGGCCCGGAGAAGATGGTCACAGTGCCTCCGCGGCACTACTGCATCGTCGAGAATCCCGTTCTGCGTGATGCCGACAATGCGTTGGTGACGGACAAGAGCGGGCAAATCAAGCTGCGGCATGCCGATCAAGACATCCGCCAGGCGCAAGACCCGTTCCCGCTGTACCCCGGCGAAGTGCTGAAGGTGCCGGTCAAGCCGCTCACCGTGGTCAAGGCCAACTCTGCGCTGAGAATTCGCGCTATCCTGGATTTCACCACCGACGATGATGTTCGTCGTGTAGCGGGTGACGAGTGGCTGTTCGAGGGACCAGGTGAGTCTGTAGTTGAGAATCTTCGTTCCTAGGCTCTCCTCGTTTAATATTGTTTTTAGTATTCAAATAATGGTTATTGTACAAGCGCTTTATAGTCACTGCTGCAAGTATTGTTAGTTTTCCAACTACCTGCTTTAGCAGCTATACCATGCAGCGCTGATCCGGAATTTCGGAATATTTGCTTGAATTCGATCGTTAGCCAATAGCTAGCGATATAACACCGCTAGTCATTTTTTGTAAGTGGTTGTCAAAGTCGTTGGTTTCTCATGGGTGTCTCTCTTTCAGTGTTTGATTGATTTTCGATTTAAGTTATAATATATGAAGAGCACTACGTCAGTAACTAAAAGTAGAAGTCGGACATCCCCCCCCCCGTCCTTGCGACTGCTGATGTATTGTGATCGTTGTTTTGTGGTTTTCTTGTTGACGATGTGCAGGTACGTACATCCCACGCAAGGAGGAAGAGGTTGCAGAGACCATCCTTGCCTCCGTCATCCTGCCCAACCAGGCACTGAAATTGCGCGCACGCAAGGAAACTAAGGTACGGAAGAGAGAATTTCCTGTGTGTGTGTGTGCGTGCGTGCGTGTGTGCATATGTAAAAGCGAGTGATCATGGGTCGTAGGGTGTAGCTGTGTTGGGTTGGGTTCACATCGCAAGTTGGCATGTGGCGAGTGTGTAGTCCTAACCAGGCATGCCAATTGAACACCTGTTGCTGTTGTTGTTGCGTATGGTTGTTCTTATTGTTGGTGTGCTCTGCTGCTGCTGCTGGTGCTGCAGGACCGCGAGGGCACAGAGCGTGTGACCGGTGAGGAATGGCTGGTCAAGAAGGTCGGTGCCTACTTGCCCGGTGCCTACGAGGAAGTCGTCGACGTCTGCAACGCTCACGTTCTCACCGAGAAGAAGGCACTGCACATGCGTGCCAAGCGTACCTTCACCGACGACAAGGGAGTGACGCATCGCAACGGCGAGGAATGGCTAATCAAGTTCAGTGACACAGAGACACACATCCCAGGTGTGTACGAGGAGGTTGTGCGCGTGATTGATATCCAGACGCTGAACAACCGCCAGTACTGTGTCATCGAGGACCCGGCCGATGAGGATGGCAAGCCGCAGCTTGGGCAGCGCAAGCTGGTCAAGGTATGTGTGTACTGGTGTGTGTGTGTGTCCGTGTCGGTGTTTGTGTGTGTCGGTGTCCGTGTTTGTGTGTGTCAGTGTCTGCGTGTGCACATGAGTGTTTGTGTAAATCCGCATTTCATTTTTGTGTACCTGTGCTTTATCCTGAAAACCGTACTCGCTTACCCCACTCTCCCCCCCCCCCCCCCATCCTTCTTCTTTTACACTCATGTTCTTTCTTTCTGCTTGTTGTCACTTGCTTTTGTCTGACAGGGTGAGAAATCATTCTTCCTGCTGCCCGGTGAGAAGCTTCAACGTGGTATCCAGGACGTGTTTATCTTGGGTGAGGATGAAGGTCTCATTCTGCGTGCCACCGAAGGATTCACGGATGCCATTGAGGTGAGAGAGCGAGCGCCCAGAGCGCGTGTTGTGTGGATTTTGAGCAAGATTAGAGCGGATGTTGAGCGTGTGTTTGTCAATTTTGAGCTAGCATAGAGTGGATGTTGAGCGTGTGTTATGTGGATTTTGAGCTACCATAGAGCAGCTTTTGAGCAGAAATTGTTGAGCAAACATTGTTGAGCACATGTTGGGTACGTTGCCCACCTTCCCGTAATATTTCGTCACTACTTCAAGTATATCTATGTTCGTCTTGTTTGTGCGTATATGCGTGCGTGTGTATGTGTGCACGCGTGCGTGTGTGTTCTCTTTGTGTTTCTATGTTTCAGAGCACACAGCGTCGCCCTGGTGATCGCTGGATGATCCGTGGCCCATGCGAGTATGTGCCACCGGTGGAGGTGGAGGTGACGGCGCGCCGCAAGGCTATCCCTCTGGATGAGAACGAGGGTATCTACGTCCGCGATGTCAAGACCGGAAAGGTAACGTCTGTTCACGTGTGTGTGCGTGCGTGTGTGTGGTGTGTGTGCGTGTATGCGTGTGTGTGCGTGCGTGTGTGTGTGTGTGTGTATGACTTCATTATCATAGTGTAGCTACATGTACAGTTGTTTGGCTTGCTGACCCACTCTGCCTTACTCTTTTTGCCATAGCAGAGCTGATTTGTGCATGCTTTGCAGCTGCAATTTGTTCCTTCGTGTTTTTTAATTATGTGCTCGCCTGCGTGTGTGCATGCATGTGTGTGTATGTCTAACTAGGTACGTGCCATCATCGGAAAGACATACATGCTGACACACGACGAGGAGCTGTGGCAGAAGGAGCTTCCTCCGGCCGTCGAGACATTGCTTGCATCCGGTCGTGACCCGTTGGCCGATCGCAGCGATCGCAGCAAGTCAACAGCGGGTATGTACTGTATTCGCCTATAAATTCCTGCCTATGCTGCACACGATAGTGGAATAGCACCTACATGGTTATTGGTAGTACAGTCAGACATGCTCGCTTAACCACACACATCCGTTTTCCACAAAACAAATATCCGGATAGGCAAGGGAGCCGGATAATCGAACACGCATCCTGTATGTATGCATGGCATGTGCTGTAAATCGGTAACCAACGATTTTCTTCCGGATGGCGGGGGATCCGGATAAAAGAGGACCGGATAAACGAGGTCTAACTGTATAGCTACACTCGATGCCACGAAGGAATCCAACTCACACTTGAGCTCACACCTCCCGGAGCTTATGCTATGTGGTTTGCCAAGATGTGAGCCATACACAGCCACTTCTCGGGGGGAACATTTCTTTACCAAAATCATAGTTGCACGAGGAGGAGTTTTTTTGCCTTGCTGTGTTTTGCTGACGATGCCCTTTATTTCACAATGCCCAGATTCCAAGCGTGACAAGACGAAGGTGATCACGTATCGTGTGCCTCATAACGCTGCCGTACAGATTTATGACTACAAGCAGAAGAAGGCCAGGTAAGAGTGAGAGAGAACACGAACACCATGCCGTCTAATGTTGATGTGATGCTCCTGCTGCTGCTGCTGTTCTTGTGGTCGCTGCTGCTGCTGCTGCTGTTGTTGTTGTTGTGGTCGCTGCTGCTGTTGTTGTTGTTGTTGTGGTCGCTGCTGCTGCTGTTGTTGTTGTGGTCGCTGCTACTGCTATTGTTGTGGTCGCTGCTGCTGCTGCTGCTGCTTCTGCTGTTGTTGTTGTTGTTGTTGTTGTTGTGGTCACTGCTGCTGTTGTTGTCGTTGTGGTCGCTGCTTCTGCTGTTGTTGTGTTTGCTGCTGCTGCTGTTGTTGTGGTCGCTGCTGCTGCTGTTGTTGTGGTCGCTGCTGCTGCTGTTGTTGTTGTGGTCGCTGCTGCTGTTGTTGTGGTCGCTGCTGCTGTTGTGGTCGCTGCTGCTGTTGTTGTGGTCGCTGCTGCTTCTGCTGCTGCTGCTGTTGTTGCTGTTGTTGTTGTTGTTGTTGTTGTTGTGGTCGCTGCTGTTGTTGTTGTCGTTGTGGTCGCTGCTGCTGTTGTTGTGGTCGCTGCTGCTGTTGTTGTGGTCGCTGCTGCTGTTGTTGTGGTCGCTGCTGCTTCTGCTGCTGCTGTTGTTGTTGTTGTTGTTGTTGTTGTTGTTGTTGTTGTTGTTGTTGTGGTCGCTGCTGCTGTTGTTGTGGTCGCTGCTGCTGTTGTTGTGGTCGCTGCTGCTGTTGTTGTGGTCGCTGCTGCTGTTGTTGTGGTCGCTGCCCCCTCACACCCGTCCCTACCCTCCTTTGGCTAGAACCCTGACATGGTGTTGGCCAACTGTTTAACTTGTGCTCTCTCTCTCTCTCTCTCTCTCTCTCTCTCTCTCTCTCTCTCTCTCTCTCTCTCTCTCTCTCTCTCTCTCTCTCTCTCTCTCTCTCTCTCTCTCTCTCTCTCCCACACACACACACACACACACACACACACCAGGGTTGTGTTTGGACCAGAGTTGGTCATGTTGGACCCTGACGAGCAGTTCACACAGCTCAGCCTCTCCGGCGGCAAGCCCAAGCGTCCAAACGTGATCAAGTCACTGTGCCTGCTGCTTGGACCGGACTTCTGCACCGACATCATCACAATTGAGACGTCGGATCACGCCCGTCTTCAGCTGCAGCTCAGCTACAACTGGCACTTCGAGGTGGACACGAGCAGCAAAGAGCAGGCCGCCAAGCTCTTCTCCGTACCAGACTTTGTCGGCGACGCTTGCAAGGCCATTGCGTCGCGCGTCCGTGGTGCCGTTGCCGGTGTGCAGTTTGATGACTTCCACAAGGTATGAATAACCGACGTGCGGAGACAATAGTTTCCGTTGTGCGATGAATACTCTTTGTGAGGGGCGGCGGACATTGTTCGGTGTGTGTTGTACTGGTTGCAAGTGATAAGCTACACGCATGTGCGCCTTTCCATACCCGTATGAGCACACCACACACCACGGTCCTCATCCCGTACATGGTTGCTTTGTCTCGTGCTACTTTATTTACCAAAGACCAAACGAATCAAAGCACTCAATAAGAAACGGAGTGTATTCTTTATTATATAACGGGTAAGCAGCAGCAGCATGTGGCCCTGTACTGGCTGGAGAGCGCAGTTCAGGTTTGGTGGCTGATGACAAATCTGTACGAAGTGGGTTCACATCTGTCACGTGACCAGACCGGACGGCCATGTTGGTTCCAACTCCACACACTCCACACAAGCCCTTGCATCTATGGGTCACATCAAGAGTACATAACCCTCAAGAGTGTGCAACTCCAGCTATGGGGTCTGCGACGGCAGAACTTCACATCACGTGATGAACCCGTACACATTATTTGCACTCTGTGCATGATAGATACAGGGTTGTACGCAGCCCAGCTTTGGGTACAACTCTCTTGTGGTCACTTTGCACTGTTTGCCAGCATAACCTTTTGAACCATGTCACGTGATGTGAAGTTCTGCCGTCGCAGCACACCATAGAGGTTGTGCAGGCAGTTGCACACTCTTGGGGTTATGTACTCTTGGTCACATGATGTCGGCCATGTTGGTTCCAGTGTCCACATGTCCTGATCACTTTCTGCACAGATTTAGTCACATGACAAACTGATGCGAAACCACTCTATTCTTTCCCCCCCCCCCCCCCGTTTGTCGTAGAACTCCGCACGCATCATCCGTACTTTACCAATAATTACCAAACGAACCAAAACACTGAATGTTATGGAATGTATTCTGTACCCCCCTCCCCGTTTGCCCATCGCTGGGGAGCGCAGTTGTGGTATGGTGGTTGATGAGAAATCTTTATTCTTTGTCCCCCTGTGTTTGTGGTAGAACTCCGCGCGCATCATCCGTGCGTCCGTCTTCGGCATTGATGAGAACAAGAAGGTACGCGATCGCTTCACGTTCCCGTCCAACAACCTCGTCATCACCAGTATCGATATCCAGTCGGTGGAACCAGTTGATCAGCGTACGCGTGACTCGCTGCAGAAGTCCGTTCAGCTCGCCATTGAGATCACCACCAACTCGCAGGAAGCTTCAGCAAGGTAAGAATGATGAATATCCCTGTGGCTTCAGCTAGACATGTGTACATGTCCCTGTAGCTTCAGCTAGGCATGTGTGAGTGTCTGAGTAGCTTCAGCTAGGCATGTGTGAGTGTCTGAGTAGCTTCAGCTAGGCATGTGTGAGTGTCTGAGTAGCTTCAGCTAGGCATGTGTGAGTGTCTGAGGAGCTTCAGCTAGGCATGTGTGAGTGTCTGAGGAGCTTCAGCTAGGCATGTGTGAGTGTCTGAGTAGCTTCAGCTAGGCATGTGTGAGTGTCTGAGTAGCTTCAGCTAGGCATGTGTGAGTGTCTGAGTAGCTTCAGCTAGGCATGTGTGAGTGTCTGAGTAGCTTCAGCTAGGCATGTGTGAGTGTCTGAGTAGCTTCAGCTAGGCATGCATACAAGTCTGTGTGGCTTCAGCTAGGCATGCATACAAGTCTGTGTGGCTTCAGCTAGGCATGCATACAAGTCTGTGTGGCTTCAGCTAGGCATGCATACAAGTCTGTGTGGCTTCAGCAAGGTATGCATGCATTGTCTCAGTACAGTATCATCTCTGCCAGAAAACTTACTAGTACATGTGTTGACCCCTGTTGTATCCATTCGCTGAGCAGATATGTGAAGTAATTTTCTTTCCCCTGCGATCTGAAAGTGGTTTCCTAACTTGTTTGCTGCGCTGCTGTGTTTATTATTACTGCTGCTGCTGCCTTTGTTCAGACACGATGCTGAGCGCCTGGAGCAGGAGGCCAAGGGACGTCTCGAGCGCCAGAAGATCACGGACGAAGCGGAGGCTGAGCGCTCTCGCCGAGACCTGCTCTCCCTTCAGGCCGAGAGTGCTGCCGTGGAGAGCACTGGACAGGCCAAGGCTGAGGCACACTCGCGCGCCGAGGCTGCGCGTATCGAGGGAGAGGCTGCAGTCGAACAGGCGCGCCTCAAGGCAGAGGCCAGCAGGATTGAAGCCGTAAGTCCCGGTGATAGCAAAGAGTTACACTAGGAATTTAGGTTTTTGGTGCATGTGTGTGTACGTGTGTGGTGGTGATGGTGATGGTGGTGGTGGTGTGTGCGTGTCCACCCAGAGTTTGGGAGTTCAGTGAGTGTCGGCCGTTGGGCGGTTCAATAGCCAGTTGAGTCATCTTTCTATGATTCCTTTTCAGTCTCTCTCCCCTCTCCTGGGGAGACCCACGTAGCCAATTTTGGCAGGGAGCAGGTGCACGTGTGTGTGTGTGTCCTAACTTCAAAACTCTCTCTCTCTCTCTCTCTCCCGTGTCTCTCCACTACAGGAATCCGAGCTGGAACGCCTTGGCAAGGCCCGTGAGGCCGAGCTCAAGTACCTGCGAGAGCAGAACGACTTGGAGGTGACCAAGGAGCGCGAGATTGCCGGCATCGAGACCAAGAAGTTCCAGGAACAGGTGGGCGCCATCGGCAAGGACACGATCCGCTCGATCGCTGTGTCCGGCCCCGAGACACAGGTCAAACTGCTGCAGTCTCTGGGCTTGCAGACGACTCTGATCACAGACGGAAACAGCCCCATCAACCTGTTCAACACGGCGCAGGGCCTGGTCGGAGGAAACGTTCTCAAGAGAAAGCACATGGAGGGCGGTGCTGAGGAAGAGTAGGCACGTAATAGTAGTAGTTGCCATGCCGCTGGTTGTTGTTGTCTTTAGGCTACTATTTGTGAATGTATGGGCTCTCGAGATGGCCATGTCCATTCACCGTCCGTCCATCGTCCATTCTCAGGACTGATTACCTCCCGTCCTTGCTCACTTTCTCTTTCTTCTCCGTTCGTCCATCGTCCACTCTTATGGTTGATTACCCTCTCTCCTTCCTCACTTTCTCCTTGGTGATAGTGACAGTGTCGCCGTGTAATGTTCGGCACACGTCCTTTCATTCCCGTCTCTAGCTAAGCGCCGTGTGTGTGTGCGTGTATGCATGCACTTTTTTACTCAGTCCCTGATGAAATTAGAGATAGCGAAAGCAATATCCTTTGCGCCACCGCCGCAGCTCAGTATTTTTTGGATATTTTCTTCTTCTTCTTCTTGACATTTCCTTTACCCTTGCGCGCTCTTTCTGCGAGTTCTGCGCCAGTTTCCGTGTTAGCAAATTCATGAAAATAGCCTTTTTCGGATACATTACAGGTTGAGGAAGTTTTAAAAACTTTAAAGAAATGGACAATCATGCCGTTGCGTGCTTGACATTCACCCCGCCTTCCTCTCCTCTGATATCTACTAGTTGTTTTTGAAATGAAAGCTTACCAGACTCGATCAGCGTAGTGTGTGCGGCGGGTGTGTGCATGCACGCGTGTATGGGAGTAGGTGCGCGCGTTGCTGTCCAAGGGAGTTTGCGACCTGGGGTCTTTGCTCGTGGTGTCAATCACCTACATGTTGTATATTACCAGTTACATTATCTGTATGTGTCTGTTTCCCTGCACCATCCACAGGCCAACACCAATAGCTTGTGGAGTAGCATCTGGTGCAGTGGCGGCCACTAGATTAGATGCTCTTATAATCTGTAGTGTGATTCCACCGCATACCTACGTTGTTCTCAAGCATGCATTGTGTGACTAACATAACACTAACAAAAAAAGGGCCGTTTCGTTCTTATAAAAGCACGGACGACCGCGAGTGGTTCATACATAATAATATTATGTAGTAGTCTTTTGGACACGGACTGGTTTTGGTCCAAAAAGGCTGCGGTGCAGCGTTCGGCCCATATTCCCAATCGAACACGGGTGAGTAAGCGGTCACGTGCTCATGCCTACACTAGTCTAGTCACCATGGCCACCTGGCCACTGTGCCTGCACTGCAGGCTACAACGTTTACAGCGTTCAACTACTTCCTGTCACTCGAGTTGAATCTCTGAGTTGAACCTTGGTGTGAAAGTTGTAACCTGCAGGGACGGTGACAAGGTGACTAGTGTACGCATGACCACGTGACCGCTTACTCACCCGGGTTCGATCGGGAATAAAGGCCGAACGCTGTGTCGCAGCCTTTTTGGGACCAAAACCAGTCGACTCAGCGTCCAAAAGAGTACATGTACAACATAATATGAACCAATGGCGGTCATCCGTGCTTTTATAAGAACGAAACGGCACTTTTAGTGACATTTTGCATACAAATCCCCATCTAGTAGGGCGCAGTCACCCAGTTTCGGTGGAAGTGCGCGAGTTCGATTGGGATTCAAGTAGGAAGGGAAAGTCACAGCTTCCTCGGACCAAGACCATTCGACTCAGCACCCCGAACACTATAATACTGTAGAACGGGTAATTTTAGCGACGTAAAAACCCTAGCAAATTTAGCGATCTACTGATTTTCGCTAAAGTTTCAAGTCGCTAATCCGTTGAGACATTAGTACTCGTAGTGCACTGGTGATCCATGAGTAAAATCGCTGCAAATCGCTAAAATAAAACGTCGCTATTAACCGGTTGACAATGAGAAAACGCTAAAATTAATGAGAAAACGCTAAAATTAATGGGAAAACGCTAAAATTACCCGTTCTACAGTATCCACGCAATCCTCGGACACCTGCACGGCAGGGCCGGCTCGGCCGGGACTCCCAGTCCCTGCTGCTACCGTGACGGTCCTGTTTCGATCAGGGAGTAGTATTTTTACTACTCCCTGGTGTTGATCTTCTTCCTTTGGTCTTGGTGACATGTAGTGATTGCGACCTGCTGGTCCAGGTCGACAAAGTATAAAGGTGCTGTGAAGCCGACCTGTGACCACTGAACAATACACTGTACACACTGTACACACACACATGCAGAGAGTTCTAGCACATGCAGAGAGTTCTAGCACATGCAGAGAGTTCTAGCACATGCAGAGAGTTCTAGCACATGCATCCAGGAGACGGGATTCTGATGAGCACGAGCGCATCCAGAGGTTACTGCAGAACGGCTAATTTTGGCGGGTAATTTTTAAGCATTTCTGAATCCGGACCAATTCGCGATGAAATATTTTAGCGATCCGACTTTCGGAGTTTAGACACAAGGATGATTACCGGTACATTGACTACAGTAGTCCTGAGTCATACAGGCAACATTTCGATTGGCGTGGCCACACTTCAGCGAAAACACTCCTTTCGCTAAGATCGCTAAAATTAACCGTTAGTAGGCGATGACTAGGTCGTAAAATGAATACGGTATTTTACAACTCCCTGACGACAACATCGTCAATTGAGAGATGCTGTGGCAAAGTCGCGGCTCAGCAACTCGCTACCCCAAGCGCAACCAGAATCGCAGACTCGGCCTGTGTACTTGCTAATTAGCGGCCATAAACAAAACTGCTAGTTCACCACCATGACATCATCGTATAACCTCAGGCAGCACTCAGGCTCTATACTTTTGTAGTGCATGACATCATCGCAATGCAAACAGTGACGTCATCGCAATGCAAACAATAGAAAAGATCAACATGAAGCAATAATGAAGGGCGCTAAGCAGTTGTGCAGTATCGATCCATGCACCCCTTACTGCTGCATGTGTAGCCCAAACTGCATATTCTACAGAGATTGGCGACTGGACCATGCAAGATAGCTGCTCAAGGTGTATCTAATCATGAGTCCACAGCACCCATGCATACAAGAGCTCATTTTCAACCATGGTTGCTACCTGAGGACATCACAGAAGCACAAGTTGAAAAGTGAGGCGACAAAGTGCTGAGAGAGAGAGAGAGAGAGAGAGAGAGAGAGAGAGAGAGAGAGAGAGAGAGAGAGAGAGAGAGAGAGAGAGATATACAGAAAGAGAAAGAGACACAGAAAGAGACACAGAGAAAAGGGACACCGCAGTAATGCAAACGTACACATCCTTCCGCCGAGCCTTCAGCCACTCATGCAAGGTACGCTGCACACAGCAGCAGCATCAACGTGCCCACAACTACACCGCACACAGCGGCAGTATCAACGTGTCCACTATCCTGCATGTGTTATTAAGCACAGGTGCTCTATTGATGGTGGCAGGCTCAAGCCAGCAGCTAGCTAGGTCTCGGTGACAGTGGCTATGGAGCTGGCATAGCCGGCATAGCTGTGGGACTGCCATACGGATCAGCAGCAGTTGGTGTGGGTGAAGTCAGACGGGAGCAGAACGATGATGATGTCTCTGCATCAGATTGGCATGGATAAAAGAGGGAAAAGCAATGGTGGCGTCTTTTAAGTTGGGGATATTTTTCTAAATGATAGGAATAATCACCGTTCAAGGTTCCATGTTAATATTAGGAAGGCATTCGAATAGTGTATCATCACCAACACCACTAACACCAGTAAACCGCCGCCGCCACCACCACCACCACCACCACCACGACCACCACGACCACCACGACCACCACCGCCACGGCCACCGCCACCGTCACCGCCACGACCACCACGACCACCACGACCACGACCACCACGACCACCACCACCACGACCACCACGGCCACCACGGCCACCACGACCACCACCACCACGGCCACCGCCACCGCCACCGCCGCCACCACCGCCACCACCGCCACCACCGCCACCACGACCACGACCACCACCACGGCCACCACGACCACCGCCACCGCGACCGCGACCGCCACCGCCACCGCCACGGCCACCGCCGCCACCACGGCCACCACGACCACCACGACCACCACGACCACCACCGCCACGCCACCGCCACCGCCACCGCCGCCGCCACCACGACCACCGCCACCGCCACCGCCACCGCCAGCACCAGCACGACCACCAGCACCAGCACCAGCACCACCGCCACCGCCAGCACCAGCACGACCACCACCACCAGCACCAGCACCGCCGCCACCGCCGCCACCACCACCACCACGACCACCACGACCACCACCACCACGACCGCCACCGCCACCGCCAGCACCAGCACCAGCACCAGCACCCCGGCGCCGGCACCGCCGCCGCCGCCGCCGCCGCCGCCGCCACCACCACCACCACCACCGCCACCACCACCACCACCACCACCACCACCACCACCACCACGACCACCACCACCACCACCACCACCACCACCACGACCACCACCACCACCACCACGACCACCACCACCACCACCACCACCACCACCACGACCACGACCACCACCACCACGGCCACCACCACGGCCACCACCACGGCCACCACCACCACCACCACCACCACCACCACCACCACGGCCACCACCACGGCCACCACCACGGCCACCACCACCACCACCACCACCACCACCACCACCACCACCACCACCACCACCACCACCACGACCACGACCACGACCACGACCACGACCACGACCACCACCACCACCACCACCACCACCACCACCACCACCACCACCACCACCACCACCACCACCACCACCACCACCACCACCACCACCACCACCACCACCACCACCACCACCACCACCACCACCACCACCACCACCACCACCACCACCACCACCACCACCACCACCACCACCACCACCACCACCACCACCACCACCGCCATCAACAACACCACCACCACCACCACCACCACCACCACCACCACCACCACCACCACCACCACCATCACTAACACCAGCTCCAGTAGCAACATAGGCACCGCTTCCTCCGCCCACGCACACTTCATGGTAGGGGAGACACAGGATGTGATTGATATACCATAAAACACACACACACACGCACACATGGACACACATACACACACACACACACACACACACACACACACACACACACACACACACACACACACACACACACACACACACACATACACACACACACACACACACACACACACACACACACACACACACACACAATTGATTGACATACCTTGCTTCCAAGCAGTGAAAAGTCGCCTCCATTCAGCAAGGTCATTCAGCCAACCGTTATCTGTGCCAGAGCATACACACATGCCCACACACACACGCACGCACACGCGCGCGCGCACACACACACACACAACCGCATGCACACCCCGTCATTACCAAATACACAACAAATGCAGTCACATTCGAAAACCAGTAAGTCTATAGGGAACCGGATACGAAGACAGGCAAAGAAAAGACAATCAAGGAATGTGTGAGGCTCAGATCGAGTTCTATGAATCCGCAGGAATGCAACCACCCTCAGGGATGAAAGTGCAGACACAGCTCCTAAAGCGGTGGCAGGTCAGGACAGAAGAGAGCAAAATCCACCGTTCGCGTGATACTCAGTCAGACGGAGTGATTCGCATCCGTACAAATGCCACCATCCTCAAGCAACACGGCGTACGTACGTATGTTCTAAAGCGGCGTGAGGTGAGTAGATCACACCCACCACCACAGTGGAGAAAAACGAAAATCCCATTCTCTAGAGAAAAGAGCAGGTACTTTATTCTATTTTAAACTCAGATGGAAAGTCAAGGAATAAAATTAAAAAAGAGGGGACCAAAAGTTTACAAGTTATCCGTTTTGTCCAACACTCAACAGTATCCTGCTTATAATCGTTCGTGTTGGACAACACAGATAACTTGTGAACTTATGGTCCTCTCTTTTTATGGTTGATAAATATGGTGGTAAAGACACACCTGGCAATATGGCGGTAAACACACGCTCTCTAGGCTGCAAAGTTCTGGCACAGAGCTCTCCTTCCTCTCTTTTTTAATTTTATTAATTTTTATGTATACAATAAATGAGGAGGCCGAGGGTTTATGACCAATAAAAACTATTATAAAAACCGAGGTCCCCCGAGGTTTTTATAATTAGTTTTTATTGGTCATAAACCCAAGCCCGGAGCATTTATTGTATTTAGAATCAACCAGTAAAAACTCCTACTCAATCTCCAACAACAAAATTAGTGGACAGCTGTTATTTGTGTTGCTATGACAACTCGTGTGCTGGACGAGTATTTGTTGTCATTGGTTCAATTTCTTTTACTCTTCATAGGCTATCAGATCATTTTCCTTATTCGTTCTATTTATACCCAGTATCTATAATGAGAGTGTGGTCTGCCTCCATGGTTACCGGTGTTCATTTCATAACTATAGCCACTTCTCCTTGTTAGACCTTATCTGGAAGGCCCATTCTTGCATATTCCAACAGCAGCCAAGGGAGCTAGCTCTCTTGGTTATGCGGACTGGGTCCGATCCTAAAAAGCTGTTTTATGAACTGTTTTTATTGGAGAGGATATGATTATGTTGAATAAACGAGGTTTGTGTCAATGGGAGATTGACTTGGAGTTTTTATGAGTTGATTCTAAACCTTAATAAATTTTATACAAGAGACACGAACCATCATGGTGTTGCGAGCGGACCCAAAGATGCATGGCACATCCCAACATGAAAATGCACACAAGACACAACATGAATACAGTACATGTACTGTCGGGCGTCGAGGAACGGAGCGCCGAAGAACGGAGCGCCGAGGAACGGAGCGCCGAAGAACGGAGCGCCGAAGAACGGAGCGCCGAGGAACGGAGCGCCGAAGAACGAACAGGCGAGGATTTCACCAAGCACAGCATACCAATGTATACACGGTAACTCAACTGCACATAGACTGTTCTCTCTCACACCTCACATTTGCCACAGCAAAACCACAGTGCAGGGTCGGCTGCGGACAGGCACATTGCAAGACAAAAAGATTCTTCAGGCACCAACACTTCTGTATGTCATGATATCTTTTCCAGTTCTGCTGTTGTTCTTGTTTTACTTACAATCTGTTGGTGAAGGACACTGGGGAGGTTGCCCTGTTGCAGGTGTGTCCGTGTGTGGTGGTGCAGCCGTGGGCATTTGGGTAGCAGTCGTAGGCAGAAAGTCATTGCACGTCATTGGGGAGCTGGACACTAGAACAAGAAGTGAGCAGACAACACAACAGAACACATTCCTTGTCTTACCATTCAAGAGCTGCTGTTACACTGGGGCATAGCTGATCCCCCTTTTAGGGGGGGGGCGGGGGCGTAGCAGGTCCCCCTTTTAGAATAGCGGGGGGGGGGGGGGGGGGAGTACGTCTGTATATGTGTAGATTGGCTGGTGCATGTTATTCATGGTCATTATGTGCATGCTGAAACTAGGTCGAATTGTTTAGAGGGGGGGGGGGGGGGGGGGGGGGGGTGCACGCACCACCCGTGCCCCATGCGGGCTACGCACCTGATTGTAGTTTGGTGGACTCTAAGCAAGGTACGTTCGGGCCTGGTTAAATCTGGCTTGGGAATTTATTTCATTGCTATCAGGTTCGGCCTCATTTTCTCTGTGCTGCCCTGATGAGTCCACAAAGGACGAAACAGTTCTGTCCGCAGATTGAGTGGACTCTAACACATAACTTGTGCCCCGGTGGTTTTAGCACTGAGAAAAAGGACACACTTCACTTCAGGCTCTTCGACATCATCTCGAAAGTTTTCACTATTATACTTTCAAGCCTTATAGTCAGGTGAAATACAGGAAAAATCAAATGAACAAGGACACTTGTTTCTCAGTGTTATTGCATTCTTGTCTCCGAGGAAACTGCAATGAGTCTTCACAATTCTACAGAACAGTTCATATTATTTCCTTTGTCAGACACGATAAAAGAATGACCATTCCTGCAAGCTCTCTACATCAACAGGTGGGATTAGTTCTATTGACCACTGTAAAATATATTGGAGCACAATGCGTAAAACCGGCATGCGTCCATCAACCACAAGACATATCCGGATGAAAATAAGCCAACGAGTGCAAAAGCACATTATGCTTACATGGGTGAGTGCAGAGATCAAACCATCAACCATAAGGCATATCCAATTTTTCGACATCACAAATAGAGAATATTTTATCCAGCGCATGCGCCGAGTGTGAATAGCAACTGAATAGAGCGGTTGTCTGTTGACAAACCTTTTGGCATATCCGGATGAAAATAAGGCAACGAGTACAAAATCCCATTATCCTTACTTGGGTGAATACAGAGGTCAAAGCGCCCTCTAGCTCCGAATCGGTACACTCCGCTTCGTCCAGTCTGCATCCAGTAAACTTGAACATATCCGCTATTTTCCAGATTATTCAAATTCATTATAAGGCCCTGACCACCACTTCCACCGTCCTCGTTGCCGTACATCCAGTGGTAACCACGGGTTACGTGGATCGGCACACGCGTCTGAAGCTGACGAACGATCTGTGTTAGCGAGCACGTGCTGTAGTTGACGTTGCCGGGGCATGCTGCACGTGGACACACACACACACACACACGAACACACACACACACACACACACACAAACAAGGAGACGTTACGTCATGTCGACGGTGTCTGTGTAGAACTGTCGGTGCATGGAGAAACGGTCGCTAAGAGCATGTGGTCGCTAAACACAGAAGTCGCTTACACCAGGTTTTACTGTAGAGCCGGACTGTACTACAATCACAAACTGTTGCTTCATTTAATGCTCAGCAAAGTGACATTGGTCATGATCAGTTCACACACGTTCTCGACACACTTTGAAGGTCTCCAATGACCACCAGCACAGCACTGTCGGGTGGCGAATAATGTAGCGCCGATGAACAAACACGCTAGAATTTCACGAAGAACAGCATACGGTTATATGTGACGCGGTGACTGCACTGCGCATAGACTGCTATAAATAGAAATAAGAACGCTGACACCCCCCCCCCCCCCCCCCCCCACTCCAATTATTCTAATAAGGGTCTAGAGGTGTATAAGGGTCTGCTACTTGAACACATCCTGTCAATGGCGTCCCAGTGCTAAAGGCATGTATGCACGGACAAAATGAACCACGTCCTTCTCCGGGCTAAGCTTACCGGAAGGCAGCTGTCCAGGTCCTCTCGGGTCTGATATCATACACAACAACAACAACAACAACATCAACAACAAACTGCTCAGTACATCTATAGCCCCATTGTGCCCAGCCCACGTGATAAACTCTTTATTACCATCGCTACTAACTTATTTCAGCAAGCAGCTAAACTTTGATCTCTCTGTATCCGATCCCCGTGCCTGTAATTCTTTTTCTCTTATTGGCCACAGGACATCGTGAGAATAAAAAGATTCGAAACAAGAACAAGTATCACTAAGCTGTGAACAGTACCATTCGCCTGTTGAATAATACAACAAACTCTCCTCCTCCATGCGAGCCATGCAAAACGTTAGCAGCTTGTGATTGGACCAATGCAGTTTCTCACCTGCTATCTTTCCTTGAACCCTGGGCACTGCGTGCTGCTTTGAGAACATTCTTGTAACTTCTCAGTGGGTATGAGTTGCACTGGAATATCAGCCTCGGCCAGATTTTCATCCCCAAATCAGTGGCATCGGAACCGGTGCGGAAAATAATATCATCTTGCGACATTTTGAAGCAATTGAATATGGGCCATTCAGGGCCAATTTCCCAAAGATTTTTCCGGGGAGAACTCCCGGACCCTCCACCTATTCATAGCCGCACCGGTGCCGAGTACCTTCCGACGTCCCTGGAAATGCAGACTTCTACCCTGTATACAGTACTATCTCTAATATAAGCACTATTAGAGATAATACGGTATCCCAATTCATTTTTTGTCGTACTTTGTGACAGTCGAATTGTCTCAGTGTTACTAGTTATCGTTAGCTTACTGGTTTGCTGTTTGAATCTGCGTTTGGTTTATTTATTGTTTATCTGACACGTCTTTTCTGTGTCTTTTGTTTGGTTGACGTCATGAGGTCCCATGGCTACGCGGCTCAGTCGCGGATCCTTCTGCAGAGCTGGCTACTTTTTCGGTTGCTTTTGGATTCCTTATTTGATGCATGTAAATTAGTGTAGATTAGTGTAGTACGTTGGCGTCGTTTGCGCTGCTGTGGGTGCTTTGTAGGCGCACGTGTATGTGCACGTTCCGCTGAGGAGAGCATTTTGGCTTTCGCTTGCGCTACTTGTTTCTTCGATATTTTCCTTTTCTAGTTAGTTGTTGTTCCTTCCGTGATGGACGGATAGTTTTCTTTCTCTCTTGTTTCACCTGTATCATATTGTTCCTGTATCCTGTAAATATCCCAAACTGAGTTGTGTGAGCTTGTTGTCGGTTGGATCAAATTACGGCGATCACGCCAGGATAGATACGCTGTTTGGATCCAGTGGCGCTTACAGGAAGTGGCCACGATGCTCGAGGAGAGAACCAGTGAGGGCGCAGGATACTCGGCAGAGTCCGCGGGGGGACTGCTGTTGGAGGAGCGGTTACTGCGAGTTGGTAAGGCCCTGGGTTTCGAGGGGAGCCGACTCGCGCAGTACGTGGAGAAAAAGGTGAAGGAGGTCAACGCTCGAAGGGAGCAGGCTATCCAATGGGAGGAGGCGCGTGCTCAACGGGGGCATGCGTTCCGAGCGGCCGAAGCGGAGTTGCGAGGGGAGCGCTCTGCGGCGGAGGCTGCGTCTACTTGTGGACTAGTGGACAGCAGTGCTGTGGGAGTAATGCCAGTCCCAAGTACAAGTACCAGGATTACGTTTCCAATGTACAAGGAAATAACGGTTGTGTTTGACCAAGAGGCGCGTGGACGACGAGCGTCAGTGGAGAATCGGTCCGTCGCTCCAACAACCCAGCACAGTGGACAGTGCTTTGGAGTGTCAGCCATGGATACGGCTGAGGTTGAGACGGAAATGAAGGTCGTCAATGGCAACAGCGCATTGGACACAAAAGCCGGATGCACTGTGTCGGTGGCCTGTAACGAGGCGAAAATGGAACGGCGGTGGCAGATGGAGGAGCCACCACGTGTAGCGTACAATACGCGTGAGAACCCAGCGAAGCGGGTTGAAACTCAGTGCCTAGTTGTTGCACGGAGGAAGGGTAACCAACGACCGCCAGAAAGTGATGTGCCGGAAGCCATCAAGTTGATGAAAAGATGGAATGTCAGTCGCAGGATGCAGCGCCCGGGTAACATGCTCAGGAAAGAGTACAGCGACGATGATCAGCGGTGTTTGGCACGCAGTCGTATTCATTGTGAGGTCCGGAATACCAGAGTCGATTGTGGTGTTCGTGCATTCGTTTGTCTAGGATTGTGATCCCCAGGAAGTCCTTTGGTGGGGAGTGATGTCACGCAACGAGCGGTGGACAAAGTGAAAGGACTTCTTGCATGTGATTTTGTCGTACTTTGTGACAGTCGAATTGTCTCAGTGTTACTAGTTATCGTTAGCTTACTGGTTTGCTGTTTGAATCTGCGTTTGGTTTATTTATTGTTTATCTGACACGTCTTTTCTGTGTCTTTTGTTTGGTTGACGTCATGAGGTCCCATGGCTACGCGGCTCAGTCGCGGATCCTTCTGCAGAGCTGGCTACTTTTTCGGTTGCTTTTGGATTCCTTATTTGATGCATGTAAATTAGTGTAGATTAGTGTAGTACGTTGGCGTCGTTTGCGCTGCTGTGGGTGCTTTGTAGGCGCACGTGTATGTGCACGTTCCGCTGAGGAGAGCGTTTTGGCTTTCGCTTGCGCTACTTGTTTCTTCGATATTTTCCTTTTCTAGTTAGTTGTTGTTCCTTCCGTGATGGACGGATAGTTTTCTTTCTCTCTTGTTTCACCTGTATCATATTGTTCCTGTATCCTGTAAATATCCCAAACTGAGTTGTGTGAGCTTGTTGTCGGTTGGATCAAAGACCATCATAGTATAAGCCATAGTATAAGGCGACGTTTTTCGGATGACGAGTGTGCGGCGTATACTCCGGAAAATACGGAATGTCGTGTTATGCCTCTGTCCATTCACACCACCCATCGTTGGTAATATGTTGAACTTACAGCAGAAGAAATGGTCGAGTCCGTTCGGACATCGTTCAGGATGTGCACCGGAACAGACTAGACTCGTGTCAATACACGTCTCGTTCTGTCCACTTGGCAGTAATCGTCCTGCCGTATCCAGGGTGATGTTCTCCTGGCAGCTGTACTGATTAAACTCAGCACAGCGTGATAGACCTGTACACGAGTGTGGGCATTCACAGCAATCAACGGTATAATTATACCCACACAGGCAAGCATGCACGCACACATGCACGCACGCACACACACACACACACACACACACACACACACACACACACACACACACACACACACACACACACACACACACACACACACACACACACACACACACACACACACACACACACACACACACACACACATGTGCACACACACACACACACACACACACACACAAACAAACACACACACATACACATACACAAACAAACGCACACACACACGCACGCACACACATACACACACACACACGCACACACACAAACACACACACACACACACGGACACAAATACACACACACACACACACACACACACAAATACACACACACAGAGTAGAACGGAGTGAACACCAGCAGCATTGAAAAGACACTTAGCAACTCAGCTCAAGCTGGCATTGCCCAACATCAATCCTGAAACACAATACTGTCACGACGTTGACATGATGCTCAACGTCATGAGATTATTTGCAGTACACGTCATAGTTTGTGTTCTCTATCCCGGTTTTGTTTCCGCGTTCCCACACCGAAGCTGGGCCGCGAGTTTATTATTTCTACTGACTCACTCACCTCTTAGCTACGTCCTCCATGTTTTTTCCTGCCTCTTTTTCTCTCTGCGCAAGCGCCTTGCGCATTAGTCGTCTTCTCTCAGTTCACAGCAAGACCAATAATTATTTACCCCTTGTGCATTGTCAGTTAAATTTAGTCAAATCAAGCTCTCCCGATCCCAAGAATAAGAACATTGAACTGCCTGGCGTGTGCACACAATACCCCAGTCATCGCGCTGGTTTGAAATACAATCTCACAGCAGCTAGGTTGCAATGCTAACGCCGACACATCTGGTGGGTCGAGTTGCTCCCTGTACATCGGCACGTTGTCCCTACATCCCCTGCGTCTTGTTTTGTTTTTTTGTCTCCACATATCTCTCAGTAGGGCTGTGTTCTCAGTAAAAAAATCACGGTTCGCGCGAGAGTCAGCCAAAGGCCCAGTTTCCACATCGACAGGAACGCCACCACCCTCGAGCTTGGATCAAGGCGCAGATGCAGCTCCTAAGCGGTGGGGAAATGAGTAGACCAGACCCACCAGTAAAAAGAAAAAAGAACAAACGGAAAAAGTCCACCCTCGCCAGTGACACAATATCACTGTTTAATCAGTTACCGTACTCACCACAGCATGCCCAGGGAAAGGAGACAGAGTCGAGAGCTACATATCCACCATCTCCCATCACCGCTTCAAACTCAATCTACAGCAGTACAGCAGCATGCAGCACAGACAACAGAACACATACATACTGGCTATCCAGGACAGACAATAGAACACATACATACCGGCTATCTCTAAAATAATCACACCTGCTAAAACAGAGAGCATGGAAATATCATCCCAGTGCGTTTATTGTTACTCCCTCCTGTCCTTCCCTGCCCTGCCCTGCCCCACTCTGCCCTGCCCCACTCTGCCCTGCCCTGGCCTGCCCTGCCCCACTCTGCCCTGCCCCACTCTCCCCTGCCCCACTCTGCCCTGCCCTGGCCTGCCCTGCCCTGGCCTGCCCTGCCCCACTCTGCCCTGCTCCGCCCTGTTTTGACCGGAGTGCCCTGCCCTGTTTTTACCAAAGTGCCCTGCCCACTCTGCCCTGCCCCACCCTGTCCTGTCTCTCATCCCTATAAACTTTCACTATCTCCCTCCCTCCCTCTCTCTCTTACTTACCTGTAGATTGGAAGTGAGGTGGGTAAGCAATGTGATAGATTTACGTTCCCATTTCCCCCGTGTACTGGTTGAGTTACTATAGATAACTGGTCCAATACGATGTCCATTTGATAGTAGGAACACGTTGAGACGATTGTTACCTTCAATGCTGAACAAAGGGTGCATAGAACAACACAACAAACATATTGATACCTTCATTGCTGGACAATGGGTGCACAGAGTTACACAAGAACACACATATTGATACCTTCAATGCTGGACAATGGATGCACAGAACAACACAAGAACACACGGACACACACAGTGAATGTCTTGAAAACGCACAGTGAATATCTTGGGCACACACAATGAAAGTCTTGTACACACAATGAATGTCTTGTACACCTAGTTGCTGCAATGAACACATACAATGAATGTCTTGTACACCTAGTTACTGCAATAAACACAATCATGCAATGAATGTCTTGGATACACAGTGAGGGTATTGGGCAGAGCATCCTTCAAGACAGAACAGAATCGGAGCTTTGTCTGACAGACTGCTGAATGCCAAGAAGAACATTCGCACGTCATCAGGTTGGAAGGAAACGATGATGTCAACAGATTGGAAGGGGGCGATGATGCCGTCAGGTTGGAAGGAGACGATGTCATGAAGTTGGAAGGAGACGATGATGTCACCAGATTGGAAGGAGACGATGATGTCGTCAGATAGAAAGTTTTTTTTGCGCAGCCGATTCTATTGTCCAGATCATCTCCGGAGGCCACTAAGAATACCGAGAGTGGTGGCAAATGCTTTCACTCCCCATTTAGTTGGTTTGGCCGGCATATACTGTATAAGCAGAAAATTTCGTCGGTCAATAATTTTGTCCAACTCCAAAGAAAGGGAGTTCGTCCGGTTGTAAATTTCGTCCATGGATCATAAGGTGTATTGAAAAGCTGGACAAATCAATATTAGTCCGGCATTTAATTTAGTCCAACAGCTCGTTGGACGAAAAAGACGAAATTAAATTCCAGACGAATATTTCTGCTTGTACAGTACTGCTTGAAGGACAGACGACCCCTGTAAGCAATAATTTGCTCTTCCACAGGCACATCCCTCTTAGGGTGGTAGGAAAGTCGGAACCGCTTGCCGACTAGGTCCAATAATTTACGAACGGAACGGCAAGAGGGCCTCGATACCTTCCGTGCCCGGCATACAGTATACTCAATATGGTTGAGTTATCGACGAAATGAAGGCACAACAGGATCAGTTGGAAACGATTCCTGCAGACATAACCTTGGCACGAAGAGAAAAAAAGTTTCGTTTACGGGTGGGTGGGTCAAGGGGAGTTTCGTTTCGAAAAATATTGATATGTGAGACATCAAGGCATTCTTGCTGTCAAGCCAATCTATTTTTCGTTCAAGGGAGGGGGGGGGGGGGGAGGGTCCTAACTAAACTTTTTCGTTTCATGAAAATTATCCATAATAAATGCTGGATAGCCCCAAAGGTTGTACATTTCTTTGGCCAGTATTGTAGATACCGGCACCTACGGATTACGCTAGGTCAAAAGCGTGGGACACAGCTACGCACCACTGATAGTGTTGGACACGTCCAAAAATACCCCATCGGTCGGGCTCTTCATAGAGCCTTGGCATTCCCACACAGAAGTGTGTTGGACTCTCTACTTCGTCCGTGGCACTGCAAACTAGAAGTACACGCTGTTCATTTCGGCAGCCGTGCCACTTGACAGGTGACAAGCCAGGGGCCCTTTGCGTCGGCCGTGGTGCAACATAATATGGGTCAATCTCGTTCATCCTTGCTTTTATAAGAATGAAATGGAGCTTTTAGTGACATTTTGCATGTAAATCCCCATCTAGTAGGGTTCAGTAACCCAATTTTGGTGGACGTAGCGCGTTCGATAGGGAAGGACGAAGGGAGGGTCTCAGCTTCCTCGGACCAAGACCATTCGATTCAGCACCCCGAAGACTACGAGTAATGAAATTTAGATTCCAGACAATTCTTCCTTTTACTTTTTGGAGTTTGGAGTTGAGAAGTGAAGTTCCCTAAACAATACTTCCCCTTTAACCCTCTCACTACCAGCCATTCAAATATCGATCCATGTGGATCGATGCAATAGGCGATCACTAAATATTTCGTCACACGCTCAAATATTGTCGGGTTATTACAAATGATGGCTCTACGTCTTCAGAAAGACCTTGACTATCGACTGCAACTATCACTTTCACTCCTTGGTCCCTAATTGGCGCATGACGAAGTATTTTGTAGACTGTGAATTGACTCAATTGCGAAAATAATGGGTAGTGAAAGGGTTAAATTCAAATTCGAGTTGCCTAGTACTGTAGAGGCAGAAAATTTCGTCGGTCAATAATTTCGTTCAACTCCAAAGAAAAGGAGTTCGTCCGGTTGAAAATTTCGTCCATGGATCACAAGAGTGTATAGAAACGCTGGACAAATCGATATTCGTCCTACATTTAATTTAGTCCAAAAGCTCCTTGGACGAAAAAGACGAAATTAAATTCCAGACGAATATTTCTGCTTATACAGTACCAAACATGCACAAAACTTACTAATAGTGAATGACAAATGTACAGCCACCGCGAGGTCCAGATAGGCGTGGTGTGACGAACGAGGCAGTGGATCCGAGACGACGGATCACTCCAGCACCAGCATCTGACCTGGCAATCAAATAGCCACCTGCATGCACACATAGCGGAAAATTAAAAGTACAGCCATGGATACCCCCATGGATATAACATACTTTCAGTATATCATACACTCATGGATATAACATACTTTCAGTATATCATACACTCATGGATATAACATACTTTCAGTATATCATACACTCATGGATATAACATACTTTCAGTATATCATACACTCATGGATATAGCAAACTTCACCTATTAAAGTACGCCCATGGGTACAACATACTTTTAGTATGTCATAATGTCAGTGTAACATACAACAATGGATATCACACACTTTCAGTATGAAAGTAAGTAGTTGTTACTTGTGACTAGACCTCCATGTACCTCGTCAGTAAAGACAACCACACAAATCACTCTCTCGACGCCACTTTGACGATAGCACGGCCGCACACAACCTGTCATAACCCCTTACAACACTATGCTGACTTTGGCTACAAATCTCACTGCTCTTCTCCCCGCTGCACAAACAATAGACACCGGCAACACAACCTTCTCCAGCGCGTGTACAGACAACTAACCAGTCCGGGAAACATCTGTGACTGGCTCTCCAGGGTGTGCCTGCCCACTGTTGGTCAGGTCCCAGTCGAAGTGGTCATCCTGACTCTGAAGATGGCTAAACACTGATGAACTGGGTAAGTTATCAAAGCTTGCCGGCCTTTCGCAGAGGTCGAACGGGTTGTTCATTCCGCTGCTGTCGTCACCTGAACCACTGCCGGAACTCGAGCTTCCACCGGACCCGCTCGATGGCGGTCCAGGGTTGGGTCCCGGACCAGCTGGACAGGGAACGGGGTACGAAGGGCCTGTTGGAGAGAAAGAAAAATGGGACAGACGGAGAGTGTGAGTGAGTAAGTGAGTATGGTGGTGAGCGAGCGAGGGGCGCACGCGCGCGCAAGAGAGAGAGAGAGAGAGAGACTCGGAGAGAGAGAGAGACACACAGAGAGAGAGAGAGAGAGAGAGAGAGAGAGAGAGAGAGAGAGAGAGAGAGAGAGAGAGAGAGAGTGAGAGCGAGAGAGAGAGAGAGAGTGAGAGCGAGAGAGAGAGAGAGAGAGAGAGAGAGAGAGAGAGAGAGAGAGAGAGAGAGAGAGAGAGAGAGAGAGAGAGAGAGAGAGAGAGAGAGAGAGAGAGAGAGAGAGAGAGAGAGAGAGAGAGAGAGAGAGAGAGAGAGAGAGAGAGAGAGAGAGGGGGGAATATAACTAATAAAGAGCACTGAGCCCTCGGATCCAGTTGATGAATGAACATGGGTCTTGTGCACAATACAACAGTAAACCAGGCAATGGTTGTCTGAAAGTCAATCAGCTATGATCAAATACTTGACTGACATAACGAGCAAGTAGTGTAATACTAAGTGAT
>NC_088652.1:27828915-27843915 GCF_964019385.1 Sycon ciliatum | reverse complement strand
GCTACGTTTTGAAGACAGTCTATAGACAAAACTCACCACAGCATTCGATCGGCCAATGACCATCGTCGAAGGCAATGTACGGAAATACGCCGTTGCTGGGGTAACCCATGGTGGCCTCGATGAAAAACTGCAGACAAAGGACACGGCATACGCACACACTGCAAAATAAGCAAGTACAGCACAACTCCCCTTGTCCGGACACCCTATTCCGGGCACTTCCCTCTACCGGTCATCTTTCTGGCCCGTCTCGAATCACACAAGTCGGCTTGTCAGGGAACAAAACGGCCCAAAACCTATCGATTGGCATAACACGTGACGTCTTTCATGCGTCAATAAGTATGTACATACGTTCTGAGTTACGGGAAATTGCTAGCTACGGCCAGTACTCGATCCCAGCCCGCCCGGACAACGGGAGCTCTACCGTATTTCCATAGACTCCTGTTCCCGGGTGCACGACTAAGCATTGTACAGTCAGACCTCGCTTATCCGGTCCTCTTTTATCCGGATCCCTCGCCATCCGGAAGAAAATCGTTGGTTACCGATTTACGGCATATGCCATGCATGCATACAGTATGTGTGTTCGATAATCCGGTTCCCTCGCTTATCCGGATATCTTGTGCAAAACGGATGTGTGCAGTTATTCGAGGCCTGACTGTACCACAACATATGGTTGCAAGTCCCTTTGAGCTCTCTCGGTATTATTAGACTGTGTTCACAGCCATTTTAGTTCATTTTCTTCCTGTTGAGGTTGCACTTTTATTATTTTGCCTTGCCCGCACAAGAGGCTTGGGTATAAATTAAAAAAAAAAAAACGGTTGCAAGTCCCCTATTGGATGCAATCCCCTGTAGATATTCTACCTGTGAAAAGAACGCAAATTCCACTCAATTCCCAATGGCGGTCTGTGTTCACTAGGCTACAACAACGAGTTTTTGTGCATCGGCCGTCTTTCGACGTGCCAGGAGATGTCATCTAAAACAAAAATAAAGCAAAATGTCCGTACATGTCCCCATTACACCCATTGCTGGACTGCCATTTGTTCCGATTATTTGGAAACAGCACGAAGTAGTGGCCGCGACCTGATGAGGGGTGAATTCCCCGAAACACTGTGTATTGAGCAGGGAGTGGTGCTTTCTTGCAGGTTTGCCGAGTCGAAGGTTCGATGGACTTCTCGTGTGCTCTGGATGGCAGTCGTGAGTCAGTCAAGTGTCAAGTGGGGTCGGCGGAAAAGCGCGAGCTCCGGTGTGGGGAGCAAACCTTTCTTATTTGGAAACACTCCGGTTTTCACAGGTCGTTCCCACAAACTTACCGAAACAGTCTATCTTTCTCACTTGGATTGTTCACGACAGTGCCCTAATCTGTTGCTCCAGGCTCTTAGAATCCTACAAATGCCTTGCCTTATAACGGTAGCAGTACTCCTTTCCCTTCGACCCCTGGCAGGGCGACACCCAAGGACCCCACTCAGATTTCTTCCAACAGAAAAGTGGCACCTTCCTAACGATGTGCATACTACACTATAGCCACAGTTCATGTTTCACACACTTATACACCACTACCCAAAAAACCGGTCTCTCGGCTACAAATTCTTCCAAAAATAATCAATTAGCAGGGGCGTAGCAGCGGCTCCGGCCGGTCCGGCTTCGGCCGGACCACTTTTTCGCCCGACCACGACCACCATAGTAAAAAAATGTCAAAAGTGCCCAGAATGCAGGATTTTGCACTCTAATTTCAAAAAAATTACGGGGGATATCCCCCCAGACCCCCACCCCCTGGCCTGGCCGGACCACCGCCAACGGCGGTGCTACGCGCCTGATTAGTCGGGCAGCCCTGTCATTGCATGGAATGCTTCCACTCACACATTCTTCCAAAAATAATCAATTAGTGGCAGCCCTGTCATTGCATGGAATGCTTCCACTCACAAATTCTTCCAAAAACAATCAATTAGTCGGGCAGCCCTGTGATTGCATGGAATGCTTTCACTCACAAATTCTTCCAAAACAATCAATTAGTCGGGCAGCCCTGTGATTGCATGGAATGCTTCTACTCACAAATTCTTCCAAAAACAATCAATTAATCGGGCGGCCCTGTCATTACATGGAATGCTTCCACTCACATGAGAGGCGGAGAACATGGTGGCGGGAATCTTGGTGCGCACTAGGACCCACTGGCCGGGTGGCGTGTCCTTATTGGACGCCCAGACGGGCTCTGGCACACCGTTGTTCTCCTGGTAGACCACCAGGCGACTGTGCCCACGCTGCTGGTAGTAGAAGCTAGCGGTGCACGCCACTCCGTAACTCGGACGCGGCAGAAAGCCCAGGCTGAACCTTGCCGTTGCTCCCGGCAACAGGAGTGTTTCCTGAGCCTGGTAAGGCTCGAACACAAGGTACGGGCCTGAAGACAGAACACAATAATAATGAAAGAACTGAAGTTATGACTCCACATTGCAATGACCCAAAAATGTGCCGCTCCATGGATCCCCCCCCCCCCCCCCCCACACACACACGCACATAATGATACACACATACGAATTCATGCCCCTCGTATACCGGTACACCCCCCCCCCCCCCCTCCCTCCCTCCCCCTTCATACATGCACACGCACACTACAACAACAGTCTACATTGTACTACTATTGAAAGCTGCCTGAAATGGCCACGCCGCTCCCCGAAGGGAGGTACTGTCAGCGAGGTGAGGGGAGAGGTACGCAGTGCTTCAAATGACGCTCCGGGTCCTGACGCCTCCGAAACTGGTGTTGATTGAACTTGGCAATGATGTTCAAAGTCCTGGCGATCAGTCACCGTGGGGCGCTTGAGGCGAGGTCCACAGAGATGGCGCTTGAGGCCTGCAACAGACTTGAAAGTACGATGGCAGGCTGTACATACCAAGACCTCGGCAAAAGGAGGAGCATCACCAGGCGGCTGGTCGTCACAATTGTCACTCCGTTGACAATTATGCACTGCAAGCCCACCCTTGCTCCGGAGCCATTTGCTGCAGGCAGGACACTGCACTGACCCAGGCTGTTGTGGTACGGGGAGCTGCCGGATTGCTGTACACTTGTGCCGGGCCATGTCAGAGCGACGGCGAAACAGGCGGCTGCAGACGTGGCACACAATCGTCTTCGGGGCAGGCTCATTCACCTTCACTGCTGCCAACACAATATCACACCACTCTCTGCGACCGTTGGCCGATTCGAACTAACTATTGTGCACACCAGCTACACTCAGATCAGCCTGGACAGTGTTCTTCCAACCCACACACGCACATACCCACACACACATGTACCCACACCCGTGCATCCCACATACTCCTCCCCCCCCCCCCCACACACACACATCCACGCACATACACACACACACACACACACACACACACACACACACACACACACACACACACACATACACAAACACACACACACACACACACACACACACACACATACACACACACACACACACACACACACACACACACACACACACACACACACACACACTACTACTACTACTAGTACTGTAGCTTGGTTGCCACAAGGGCCACACCACTCAGAAAGGAGCCAGAGTCATTGTCAGGAGCAGAAACGGAGATGGTGACTCAGGTCACTCTGTCGACGGAACTGACGGTTGCAGCGAGAACAGCGAACACCATATGACGCTCTATCAGACTCGGTTGCTCGATGGCCACGGTCGCACTTGTGACGTCTGAAACCAGGCACTGACTTGAATTGCCGATTGCATGTCACACACAAGAGAGAAGCTGGGACGTTGAGCGGAATAGGTGATGCCGGCGCGGACGCTTCCGATGGTTCCAGGGGCAAACAATGATGTACACGCAAGCCACCACGAGAGTGAAACCACCTCCTGCATGTACCACACTGCACAGCACCACGCTGATCCTGGATGGGGAGACTTCGCTCTGCGCTACACTTGTGTCTTGCTTTGTCACCTGGCCGACGAAACGAACGGTGGCAGATAAGACAGTCCACCCGTTGAGATTGGTCATGGGAAGGACCGCCGAGGCTCGGCTCAACGCCAGACACTCGCCAGGCAGACCGATCCTGAGCAATCCCATACCAAGCCAGATGTTCAATGCTGATGTGCCGAAGATCAGCCGAAAATCACATCCGTCCAGCGACGACGGGGAGCACACACACACACACACACATCCATGCACATCCACGCACATACACGCATACACACACGCACATACACTCATATACGATAATACACTTGCAGAGGAAATCTACTCACTATCACCGTCTCTGCCATCCACCGGAAGTCCAATCTCATTGTCGCTGCTCAACTCAAAGTTACCGTTGGCCGGTGATACCTGGCTAACGTAGCCCGGATTCACCGTTATGTTTGTGCTATTGAAAGTCTCCGTGTCACCACACGCTTCATAATCTGAAGGATCACAAGAAGAGCAATGGCAGGCAACCATGCTCAGATCATTATTTTCTTCCCAGCTAGCACATCCTGGCAGGTCCAACAGAACATTGAAGTACGAATGGGGCTCTCTCTCTCTCTCTCTCTCTCTCTCTCTCTCTCTCTCTCTCTCTCTCTCTCTCTCTCTCTCTCTCTCTCTCTCTCTCTCTCTCTCTCTCTCTCTCTCTCGCTCTCTCTCGCTCTCTCTCTCTCTCGCTCTCTCTCTCTCTCTCTCTCTCTCTCTCTCGCGCGCTCTCTCTCTCGCGCGCTCTCTCTCTCGCGCGCGCTCTCTCTCTCTCCGCTCTCTCTCTCTCTCTCTCTCTCTCTCTCTCTCTCTCTCTCTCTCTCTCTCTCTCTCTCTCTCTCTCTCTCTCTCTCTCTCTCTCTCTCTCAGGATGACGACCCCATAAAATGATGGCGAAGGGTTGCCCAGGAAGCGGCTATGGGAGTACATAATAAGCTGTAGACTAGATACTTACTGATGCCAGGAACCTGAGCTGAGACATTGATCCATGCTGTGGTCCAGATGAGCAGTATAGCCACACCACCGGCTATCCAGTAGAACTGCATATACACACACATGCATACACACAGGGAACCAGCACACATGCATACACACACACACACACACACACACACAAACACACACACACACACACACACACACGCACACACACACACACACAAACACACACACACACGCGTGCACACACACACACATGCATACACACAGGGAACCAGCACACATGCATACACACACACACACAAACACACACACACACACACACACACACACAAACACACACACACACGCGTGCACACACACACACGCACACACATTTTCAACACCAGTTTAGTATTTTAAAGATTCTTGTTGTTGTTGCCTCATACCTGTTCACTTGTACGAATACAAATAGAACAACAAGAACAAACTGTTGCAGTGTGCAAGGCGCCTGTCATTTTTGTTACAAGATATAATTGCAGCACAGCAGACCCACCCATCAAGTTTGCGGGGACCATTCTCAGCATTCTGAGGCCTCAGCGCCAGTCAGCGGGTCCCACCCATGAGACTCCATAAGGCGCGTTATAGGGCATCTTTTGGAAATGTTGTGCAAATGCGCACTCAACAGACCCTTGCTTTCGAGGCAAGCAACCGCTCTTGATACTCTATTGTCACAAGAGAGAGATTGGAAGCAGTGTCGCAACTCTGAGTTTCACGTATTACTACGATCATCAGGCAATTGATGGCTCTAAAACGGGCAGCCTGAGCATAAGGGGGAGCAAGGTGAGAAGTGCTGAGGGGAATCATGAGGGGAATCATGAGGGGAATCATGAGGGGAGTGCTGAGGGGAATCATGGCGTACAAGTCAACTGCAGGTACTCTATTGTCATTATAATTCTCTGGGTATAACAACCGAAAGAGAGAAAGTCGTACCTCAAAGTTTCATCCTGCAGCACTCATGCAGACAACTGATACTAATACTTATCAGTTTGAGGACAGTTTATACTCATAACTCGTAACCAATGTGTCCTTTCATATCTTTACATTCCAGTGATCTAGCCAAAGCCGGCTCAGCTCAGCCGGCAGGGGAGGCTGGGAGGGGACCTGCCTGCCGGCTGAGACAGCTCCTCCAAGCCAAGGGTAATTTTAGTCACCCCATGTAGACTGTAGTGCACTGCACTAGCACTTGTCTTGAGTCAAGATGGTGGAGTACAACCCATATCCTAGGCATAGGTATGTACAGTACAGTATGTAGCACTGGCTACTCAGGCTCAGTGCTAGCTCTTCAGTCTTCACTCAAGCTCAAATGCACTTGAGTATGCACTTGAGTACGTCAGTAAAATGTAACAGGTTGGGTCATGGTTCGCTGCTTCTGGTGGTGTACACGGCTGTGGCTAGGCTGGGTCTTGTCAGATGACCAATGTACACTGCATGCAGACATGACCTTGGTGAACACATGATCCATGCTCACACGGCTGTTTTTTTTCGCGAAATTTGGACATTTAACAAGATGGCAGCCAAAAGTCTCGATTGGGCTGGATCGGCAAGGAAATTTGAATTTTCAAATTCTCAGCAGCCGATTTCGCTGTGGTTTTCGCTCGATTTAGAAAGCTACCAGGCCAGGTTTACCCGGAAAACAGGTATTCCGTGTTCCTCTTGAAACTAGCTTTCCGCTGGTACCTCACATGGCCAACTTCGTCTCAGGAACAGTTTGTTCCGCGTTGCACAAGTCAAGCCTTCTTTCTCGCTCGTTCCTTGATTCATCGTTGACATGCCTGCGTCAAGAAGCCCTTTCAGGAGTTTTCCCAGTCTAGCTTTCAGTTTTCCCAGGTAGAGGACTATCTTCTGGCTATCTTCACCAAGTTTTATCACGTCCCGTGCACAAACTTCAGGTCCCGTGCGTTCGATGCTGAGCTACCTTTTCATGCGATTTAGGGGACAGATGGCATGGCGCTGGAGTCGCTGTTGAGTCCAGGAGGCCGAGGCCTGGTGGAAACTGCCCAGTAGACATGTGGGGTATTGCTGAAAAAGGCAGCAAGCACACAGATAGCCCCGAAATTGTGATGTAGATCCAATTGTGCGTTTGTTCGAGTGCATATCGGCAAATTTGAAAGTTTCACCCGTGATCCCGGCGAGGAGAAGCTGAAAATCAGTGCGTGCGTCAATATCCAGACTACCAGGGACAGCTTGGAGAGGTTCGAAAAGGTCAGGATGCTGGTTGACCACGGCAGGAGTTCCTTTTACCTTCCTTCTCTCTCAAATTGTCTGGATATTGAGTATCTCGCTCGAGCGCTTTCAAATAATAAATCCTGGTTTGACTTGCGAAATCGTGGAACCACACGGAGAGTGACATGAGTTTCATCCCAAAACGCAAACTCCAATCGTATTCAGGAGGTTTGTACCGCGTTACGTAAATCGCACCGAACGACTCCATATTGTTAGATGTCCGTGCGCGAACAGCCGTGCTCATGTAGCTGTTTGCTTCCTTTTTCATATTTTGTTTATTTTAATACCTATAATCACATTGTCACAACTGCCTAATGAATGATGATGGACGAAGCGAAAGGAGATGCAAGCTGCAATGAAAGATTTGTAGTGGTGTGTGTGTGTGTGTGTGTGTGTGTGTGTGTGTGTGTCTGTGTGGATATGTGACTGATGGGGGGGGGGGGGGGGTCCGGGGGCGCAGCCCCCAGAACGATGCATTTTAACTAGAACGTTGGCCGGCTGGCATAAAATCCTGGCTAGACCTCTGCATTCTACTATTGCCGTATTGGCTCAGTACCCGAGTTTGATACTAATATTATCATTATTGTTTCTGCCTGTATGTGAGTCTTGGCGCTGACAAGTGAGCTGATGGTGGGGATTTGAGCAAACACCACTTTGCATAACTATAAATGCAAACATAAGTCTCTCTCAAGACATGCGCACCAGAAACTCTCTCCGCTTCCCTATTGCGCGGTCTGCCTCTATGCAAACATCTCCTCTCTTCCTTGCTTACCGCCATTGGTCTCACCTCCCACAACATCTAAAATCCTGCCAATGTTACAATACATTCACACAGCTACTGCAGAATGCAACATACTAGTTGATATCCAGCCCTGCCCTAGCTTCTCCTGCTTTTCAGTTCCCCTTTCGTTCTTTTTCTTTCTCCCCTCTAGCTCTATTACCGCCATGGCTGGCTATCGCCCACATCACCATTTCATTGGCTAGTGCCACGTGATTGTGAATAAATAAATAAATAAGGCTTTGTCACCCAGTCTTCATGGGTAGCGTGTGGGATAATGTTACATAGATCATACCTTTTTCTAGCTTTGCTACTTGAAATAGATCACACCGGTTGAAGATTGAAGTTTCGTATCAAAAATATTGATTTTCAGGTCATCATTTTGATACGGGTTCAGTTTTGTTTTGTGCAGCCTCTGGGTATGTACGCGCGAACTTGGTATTCGTTGAGTGCAATGCAGTAAGACCGGGCGCCGAAGAACGCTGGGGCTCAAGGTGCAACCTGGCAGTGTTCTAAAACGTTTAGATTTCAGTCGTTGCATTCTTTTTCCTCGATCATGGAGAGCATCATGCGATGTGATCATGCCACGTATAAAGCAGTACAAGTGTTCTTAGATCTGCACAACAAGCCTGGATTGTTCTTCAATCTGTACCATTTTCCAGCCTATTAGTGTTCTTCGGCGAAGTGTTCTACGGCACCCGATCATACTGTAGTATCCATGCTGGATATCATACTGTAGTATCCATGCTGGATGACAACTGACCAACATAACGTAAGCTTATACTAGAAACGAAAATCCGGTGGAACAAGTGATTTTGAAATGTCTCTACTCACGAGTTTCATGCTGAAAAGCAATCACCAGAAGACTTCCACCGGATTTTCGTTTGTACTAAGCTCTGCACGCTGTGTATTGAGCAGTGTGACAGGTAGTCAAGGTTCTGCAAGCCTATACTACAGTGGTCCCTCTATAATCCGGCACCATTTGTGCCACGGAAATCTGCTGGATTAGGGAGGGTGCTGGATTAACAAATCTGATCTACTGCTGCAATGTGCATGAAGAGGACATTTGGCTACTGAAAATTGTGCTGGTTTATAGAGGGTGCTGGTTTATAAAGTGCCGGATTAGAGAGGGACGACTGTACTAGTATTATTCGTATGCCAGCAGCAAAATGTTTATGCCCTTATAGTGGTGCCACATCAGGGATTCCCTATACTATAGTCTATAGTCTATACCATACTCTTTGTTCATTTCAAGATTTATGTCATGAAGAAAGTGTCTGCTCCGAACGTTGGAGCTCGCGCTTCCTGCCGACTGATACTTGACACTTGACCGACTCACGACTGCGTCTGGAGCACACGACAAGCCCGTCGAAACTTCCACTCGGCAAATCTTACGATTTATCATCCGAAAAATCGAAGAGCCAGTGCGCTCGAATCATCCGTTCCCATTCCAAACCCTTCGTGCGGAAAAGTCGATTCTCTTCAACCCGGACAAGGTTGCATGGTTGAACGGTTTACACAGCATTCACATTTGCGGCCGAGAGGCGGACACAACATTCACATTTGAGGCAGAGAGGCGGACACGACAATGTCGTGTCCGCCTGCCTCTCTGCCTCAAATGTGAATGTTGTGTCCGCCTCTCGGCCGCAATGCGAATGTCATTCGCATTGCGGCCGAGAGGCGGGCGAACACAACAGTCGCACTGCGACCGTGCTTATTTTCAACAAGTAAAACAGCGGCAGCCATGATGCCTGATGGAGCAGGACAGTCGGTGTGTTATCTGGTTATCATGAGTGCTACTTATACATCTTGTAAGAAGGGAGCGCTCACCCGTCACCGGAATGACACACACCACCGCGCCGCAGGTTCCGTAAGCACAATGAGCCATGTGTCATTGCATAGGTACACGATCTGCTACTAGCATGCAGTACTACAGAGAGCTCCCAAACTACTTCACGAAAACCAACTACGGTATTACTCACCTTCATCGTTAGAGATGCTTCCTCTTTCCGCTGAACACCAACAGATTTCCTCCTTTGGTCCTTTGGAGCTGCGCAAAAACGCCCGTCCCAAATCACAGGACAACGATTACGACTGGTCGTCGATGTACCACACACCACGCGACAGAAGCGTTTGAAACTAGCTACCACAGTGTACCACAGTGTACAGGTAAACCTGACGCAAAGTACCGATGCAGTAGAGTGACTATCCTGGATCGGACAGTTCTGGTTTTACTTCGTTGGTTTGTGTGCGGACAGACTCCGTGCTGCAGCGTTGTGTGAGCATGCTGCAACAGACTAAAAAGAGTTCTCAGCTTGCCTTGAAGCGCACTCGAACTCTGACTTGCACACATCATAATCATTCATAGTCTAGGCTGGAGGAGCAGATGATCATTACATTCACGATGTAGGTCTACACTACATGAGTACAGTAGAGACTGCTGGCCTAGGCCTAGGCCTAGGCTAACAGAACAAGCTTTGTAGTCTGCAGTGCAGGCGCCTGCAGACTACAAAGCTTGTTATGTTGGAGCAATTGCGCAATGAGAGAGATCTCCTCCCAACTATCCACGGCCAGACTTGTAGTTGTAGGTCTCTCTCACAGTACCGTAGAAGTCGACGCATGGTACGTAGACTCCCTGTACCAGCGCAAGCGCGCGGCACCGGTACATTTGCATCCACCCACCGCGTAGATCTGACTAACGACCTGTCCTTGGCTTGGTGCATGACTTGACATGCGTGATCAGGGGTGATGGGCGTATACCATGGTAGTAGTACCTGGTATACGCGTAGAATATCGAATGCGTGTACTGAGTCTCCTAGTACTGACTAGTCGACTCTGTCTGTGCCTGGTACTGGTACAGTCGTTATGTACTACATGATGTAGCGCGGAATTCCAGGTTTTCTTCTGACAGTTTCAGTTCCGAGCGTCGTTTGGTCGAACCAAACAAAAGCAAGACAACATTTTGCAAGTAACCCAACACCGACCGCGGGGCCACACCATCTACGTAGTCGTTGGCTGTACTGGTCACTGCCGCTGCGCCAAACCTCGTCACTCCAGCGTTACCATGGTTACGTCATCATACATGGGCACCCTGTAAAATAGACCCTTTGCGGCGCTTTGGCTTTGCGCAGCGAGCGCCTAGGCTAGGGGTCGAGACCCTGGAGACGGTACGGGCATGCTGTGCACGCGCTGCACATGCACACTTGGCATGCAACCAGCATGCATGGTTTGGTGCAGGCCGGACGTGATCAAGTTTCCTGTGACAGGCTGTGTTTTCACGGTCCCGACGCGATGTTCATGTATGTACTCCCCAGCCTTTTTTCATTTGAAGTTTTTTAGTTTTGAAGGAAGAAGTAAGTTCCGAAATGCTTTCCAAGGACCACTGTTGGGTTCTTGTTTGCAGCAACCGTCATCCCTAACGTTAGTCTAAGGAAACCACTTGTCTTTCTATGCGTTCCCTGGTGATACTGGCATTCCACACTCTGGAATCCTGGCTATCTGGCGAGAGGAGGGCCGCAGTGCTGCGATATCGTTTACAGTGTTGTGCTCGGAACACTTTGTCCATGACGACTTTCATCCTTGCTTTTGGAAAGAGATAGAACGCCCTGCCAAGAGACTCTGGAGCTCAAGAAAAAGGCATGACCTATCCCTGTCTTCGCTATTGGAAGATCGACTACTTGCTGGCGCTGCTCGAGCTGCTGTTGTTGAAGTGGAGAGAGACGCAGCCTCATCGCTCAGGTGTGCGGAGAAAGTCATCTGAGTTCGAGCTGTGGCTGTGTGCACGATATGACAGACTTTCACATTATGCACATAGCCACCAAAGTAAAACTCATGGACACTATCCACGGGCTTGTTCATTAGTACTACTCCATCAGCTCCCTCTTCACTGTCGTCGGCGACTTGCCCCTGCGTTGGAGACGAGCAAGCATGGTGTGGCACTCACTCTGGGAAACAGAGGTTCATCACTCATTCACTGGGACGCATGAAATGTTGGGCATGGTGAAGGTACACTCGAGGAAGTGGTGCCCTTCTTAGTTCTAGGAGCATCAGGGTTCTGCATAGAGAAGTGTTCTCTACATCGACAGAGGAGAGAAGGTAGAGAAAATAAAATAAATTTCAATCTACAGTAATCCGAAATATCCACTGAATGCGGAAAACGTACCGCTCCAACAACTCCTTCTTTTTCCAGACAGATACGCACCCTCATTCAGCAGAAAACTGTTCAGTTCCTTACACAACCGATCTTCATTTGACAGTTCGTCCACGGGTTCCACAGCCATCGATAGCATACCACTCGAGACTCTCTCCTCCTTCTCCAAAATGGAAAAATACAGTGTTCCACCATGCTCAACAACTGATACTCTGCACAAAAATCGAAGAGGATGCCCCCGTCTCGGATCACGTGACCGTTATTGTGCTACCTCTTCTCCCAAACGAACATACTTTCTCATTTTCCATACTTACGGCCCCGGTCACACATGCACTTTTTTTGGCGGTTCCGCCAAATGCAAAGCGTAACTTACGCTTCCGCCGTTGCCTCGGCAACGGCGGAGGCGTAAGTTACGCTTTGGCGGAAAGTTTGGATTTCGCTACGCCAAAAAAATGCGAGCGGAGCCTCCGCTTTCGCGGATCCGCTTTGGCGGAACCTGCATGGTGATGGCTTTGGAGTTTGGTGTGGTACTTCTGCACTGAGTTCTGGTGTTGTTTGGTTGCCGTTTGGTATTCAGTTTTCATATTGTTCTTCTTTGCCAATGAACTGTACGTTCTGGAGATCTCGCAAACAATACTGCATCGTTATGAGTGGATAATTGGTGAGGGAATCCGTCTCCCAACTCATTGGCCCCGATCGCGGACGATCTCCAACTCTTTCTTTCTCTCTCCAAGCAATACGTCCACCAGAGTATGCAACACTAGGACTGCAACCAGGGAGTAGTAGAGTACTCTGCCACACCCTCACTGCAACTGCAGGCATCCACGCAGTCGCTGGGTCGATGATGGATCATGGAGGAGGCAACGACACCCTGCTATAAAACTATTATTTTGAATTTGATATTGATGTAAACTAAACTAATATTCAAATACACCCGTGCTGGGCCGCAGTGAATGTGCCCCAAATCCACGAGTGTACTTGACAGGAGACATTCAGCAGCCTGTCAGCGATCCACGATAGCTCTACTTGTACAAGCGAAGGTCGCTTCAACTCGGACAAGAACTGAGGAGGCACGACACCCTGCTATACAACTATTTGAATTTGATATTGATGTAAACCAAACTAGTAATATTCAAGTACACCTGTACTGGGCCGCAGTGAATGCGCCCCAAATCCACGAGTGTACTTGACAGGAGACATTCAGCAGCCTGTCAGCGATCCACGATAGCTCTACTTGTACAAGCAAAGGCCGCTTCAACTCAGACAAGAACATCTAAAATTTCATAGGACGTGCTGCATTTGCATTCTCTGCGCCAAAGCGGAGCGTTGAGGAGCACAGTAGTCTACATGTATGTGTGACCGCTGCATCGTGTGGTCCGCCAAAGCGGCTGCGGTAGTTCCGCCTCCGCAAAAGCGGTGCAAGCTTTTCATGTGTGACCGCGGCCTAGGCCGATTCCACACTACACCAAATCCTGCCTAAAAAGCCATTTTTCAGGCACTTTTCAGGCAAGTTGCCATGGCGATCACTTTGAGAAACGCGCGAAAGTGAAAAGTGCTTGTTGTCTACAAAGCAACACCAGCACCCTCTTTCAAGGCAACTTTTTACAGGACACTTTTCTGACTTTTCTTCAGCCTTTCGATTTTTCCGAATGTGTTCCCTGTCGTATCTTTCAGTTGTGGTGAGTTGTGGGCTGTCAACAATGCCTAGGGTCATGTTTAGCCAGGAGCTTGAGTGCAAGCTGATCGAGCTTTGGAGCGGACATTTGAGGCGACCTCCGGGCGGTACAGTTCGCAGGAGCTACGCCGGAGGAGATCGCCATCAAGCTGATTTTGTTTGCTGAACAGCTCCGGGAGGAGGCAATCTATACTGCGTCGATCGTCCATTCCAAAATCGACAACAGGAAAACGAAGGCGAAAGGACTGTACGAGACATACACAACGAAAACTGCCACCGGAATGCCTGTTGGCGAGGTTGACAAATATTCGACCTATGATCTGGAATCCGTCTACACAGCGCGCGCTAGCGTGGTCAAATTTCAAGATTGGGCACGCGAAAATGGGTGATACTCGAGGATTTGGACCAACAAAGAGCCTCTCCACTACCGCCGTTGCTACATCAAGCACGGGAAAGCCTCACAGTCTAACCTTCAAAGCAAAGTCCCGTGATCGACACTTGTAGGTGTGAATGCAGCTTCACTTTATAAGCCACTTTATGCCTTCAAGGCAAAGCCACTTTCGGCGTAGTGTGGAATCGGCCTAAGAGGAGACTCCCTTCGATAGGCATCTATTTGCCTCTGGAGGATCCGTGAAATAAAAATCAATCAAAAGGGTCCCAAGTCAGTTCGAGTTGAAGTCACCCAACTCCCAAGTCCTTGGCTTGGGCTTGGGTCAGTCTACGTCTGTTGGGAATGCACTACTAAAACACAAACACAAAAATACAATTGAAAGTTACAAATACATGTGTAGCGGCCGCAGTCTCTCTCGGAGACAAACACACTCGGGTTTCAGTGAACACTACTTCTGAACTCGAAAAGATACCTCTAACTACTGAACTGAACTGAAGACTGAGAAGAGGACAGAACAGAACAGAAGAGAACGGAAGTGGAAGTGAATTGTGAGCAGCAGCTTTTATAGGGCGAGAAGCTGTTGTATAATAGTGTAGGGACTGTAGGCTTTACCGGTAGGTGAGAATCCCGAAGCCGCGAAGGGTAATTTAAATCATACTTGGCAGAAGAAGAGAGTGTTGCTCCCTACATGGGAGCTCGCGGTTTTCCTGCCGACTTGTATTTGCACTGACTAACGACTGCCATCCAGAGCACACAAGAAGTCCATCAAACCGTCCATGCCTCCTAGTGCATCTACTTGTACTTGTACTTGTAGAACATGTTCTACAAGTACAAGTACAAGTAGATGCACTAGGAAG
>NC_088652.1:27798915-27823915 GCF_964019385.1 Sycon ciliatum | reverse complement strand
GTGGCAGACACCGTCACATCTAGCCTGACGCGACCCTTACTCACTCTTTAGCTCACACTCAGAACGATCATCACTGGCTAGCTCAGTGTTCAACCATGAGGCAGTGCGCCTTAAAACCTGCAATAGTGCTCAAATGCTCGTAATGGGCAGAGCCTAGTACGCAAGAAGTTCACAAAAGGAAGTAAAATAGGGCAGTTTCGTTGTTACTCAGAGTTTCATGGCAAAAACCAATCATCAGCCAACAGTGTTTAAGCTGTATGTCACCTGAAGTGGAGAAGCCATCGCCACGGTCTAACCTGGCAAGGATTTCTCACTCTCAGACTCACACTCAAAACAGCTCACAAAGATCAGCAGGATATGTAATGGATTTTAGGCCCCAATGTAGTCAGACCAACAACAGAACTGACAAGAAAGAGGCGATGACATCGTCACGTCTGGCCCGGCGTGGATTTAAGTACTACTTGCTCTGATGTTCACACTCTGTTTTTGAAGTGATCGTCAGGTATCTGAAAGAATAGAGTGCACGTGGCCTGACGTGAAGACATCATTGCATCTGACTTGCTGTGGATTACGCATTCTGAGACTGCAACTGTCTTTCACCATCATGCCTGGCTTAGTGTGGATAACGCCGCACTCCGAGTTTCACACTCTGTCATCAGCCAACCGTCAGTCGGCAATGGTCTGTAGTTGAGCTGAAGTGGACACACCGTCCCCGCCGCCTGGCTTGGCGTGGACTACTCAAGAGGGATTCACAGAAGCTTTTTTGTGATGTGACACGCGATGCGACAGGCGCGAAACCGGGAAAACCCCAAATCGCAGCCATGTCGCGGCCCACGCAACTGCCGCAACTGGGCCATCGCAGAAGTTGAGCTTGGCTCAACTTTTGCGATGCGATGCGACAAGCGATTTGGTGTACGATTTTGACCTTTTCTACAGCAAAGTTGTACAAAGGTGCAAGAGTTGCCTATAAAATTTTACAAGTTGTGTCAAACCGCGCGAATATCATGGTGACGTACCCAAATCAGCAAAACTTTGTCGCATCGCTGACTTCTTCTGTGAATGGTATTTCGCGAGTTCGCATCGCACGCATCCATCGCAGATCGCGTCGCATCGCGTGTCGCATCGCAAAAAAGCTTCTGTGAATCCCGCTTTACTCTGAAACTCCAGCTCTCTGGCGCCATCACGCCTGGCCTGCATGGAGTGGATTACGCACTCTGAGTTTCACACTCCAAGCAGTCATTTGGTATCTAATTAAAAATGGTTTGTAGGTGGTTTGAACACCGGAAAAAAAAACAGAGAAAAAAAACACAGGAAAGAAGCAAGGGCTCTGTCATGTTTGTCCTGGCGTGGATTCCTCGCTCTGAGACTCACACCGTAGAATTGGGTGCATGTGTAGCGGCCCGCAGTCTCTCGGAGGCAACAAATACAAGGGTCTCAGTGAACACACTGTTGTTTATTTTTTAAAACTGAACTGAAATGAAGGTAACTCTAACTCTAATTGAAATGAAACTTTAACTGGCATGAAACGAATTGTGAGCAGCAGCTTTTATAGACACACAGATTCCGTACGCTAACGTACGGGGATACGCTAACGTACGGGATACGCTAACGTACGGGGATACGCTAACGTACGGGGATACGCTAACGTACGGGGATACGCTAACGTACGGGGATACGCTAACGTGCGGTTATACGCTACACATGTACACCATCATCATGTATGTCAACAGTGTTCAATGCGGGTCTGTTGTTGGCCTGAAGTGAAACACTGTGAAACCTGGCTTGGCGTAGATTGCACACTCTGAGACTCACGCTCTATGCAGTCAGTAGGTATCTATTCAATAGTTTGTAAGTGATCTGAAGTTTAAAAGATACCACCACGCGCTGACTTGGCGTGGATTTCGCACTCTGACACTCACGCTCTAAGCGATCTTTATGTAGCTGTTCAAAGGATTGCGGGTGGCCTTAAGTGGGGATGCTGCCACACTTGGCTCGTGAAATGTGAAAATACATGTCGAAGTTTCCAGTAAGATAAAACTTTGCCTAACCAACTGAATAATGGTTCTCCTTTTTTTTGACCACTTTCTGGTGGATCTGATCAACAGATCACGGTTCCAGGACATTCTAGTCCATGATGTATGTCTCCTCTGACTAATCTTTGCCCATTCGCGCACTGTCTCTGCAGGTACTGGCGGCGTGCATAATTGCAATAACAACACTTCTCAATCATTCGTGCGACGCTACTGCTGCATGTGGACCTTGTGTCTGCCACGGTGGACACCTAATCGCAGGAAGCTGCTCCGATCAGCTAAGAATGTGAGCACTTGGTTCAAGCCTGATGAACAGTGCTTGGAACTAGTTTGTGTTTGAAAATGTATTAGCAATCAACTATCACTCATTTTCTTTGAAACAAGAGAGAGGGAGAGGGAGAGGGAGAGGGAGAGGGAGAGGGAGAGGGAGAGGGAGAGGGAGGGAGAGAGAGAGAGAGAGATTATAGATAGATTGAAAGAGACATAGATAGAAAGAGAGAGAGAGAGAGAGAGAAAGAGAGGGAGTGTGTGTGCTTGTATGAGGCGGGCGCTTAGTTGAGCACATTGTCAACATCAGGACTCAACCGGTGACAAAGCCGTTCCAATGCCCGGTATGCCACCGTAGTTTTCGTCGACGGCAGGATGAGAGTCGCCACAAATGTAACGTGATAAGACATTCTCGTCAAGCGCCCTGATGGACAGCACAACTCCGAGTCTGCCCCTTTGGGAGGTCACATAGCCGGACACGGCAGTGGTACAAGGAAGGAGGGAATGTGTTTGTATGTGAGTGAGAGTGAGTGTGAGAGAGAGAGAGAGTGAGTGAGTGAGAGAGAGAGAGAGAAATAGAGAGAGAGAGAGAGTGAGAGAGAGAGTGAGAGAGAGTGAGAGAGAGACACATAGAGAGAGAGAGCGTGAGAGAGAGAGAGAGAGCGTGAGAGAGAGAGAGAGAGAGAGAGAGAGAGAGAGAGTGAGAGAGAGAGAGAGAGCTAGACCTTCCATATGTGGTTGCTGTGTACAGGTAGTCTAGTCCTTGTACAGGGTCAATTAACTGGAAATGACACCACTTTGTTCTAGTTGTAGTGGTCTCACTGTACAGGTGGTTGCTTTATCAGAGTGGTCGCCTTGGTAGGTGTGTTGCATGTTCTGTTCAACTTAGAGTTAACGTTTTAGTTCAATAACCATCTGCAGAACCATGCATGCGCAAGTGTAAATCATCATTCTCCGCTTTTTGATGTCACTACGTGTTCACTCAGTATTGTTGTTTTGTGTGTTCATCCAGTGAATTGTCCAACATCAACATACAGAACCTGCCAAGCGGTGCATTTGACAATATCACTCTTGCTACGCACATGTAAGTCCTGATCTTCTCACGAGTCTAAAAAGTACACCTGTGACCAGTTCCTTGTTGTCTGAAAATGACTTATACCAATAGCAACCTTAGGATGTCCCATGACTGAAAAATGTGGTAAATTTACAGTTCATTCTTTGGAAACTGGCACCCTAACTTGTTGGTGTCTCCTGCACATAGTTGTAGATATCCTGAAAACAATATTACATTCTGCATTGTGTGACCCGTGCAATTACTCCTTGCCACATTTGAGGCCACAAAAGTCTAAGAACAGGGAAATATAAATTCAGCCAGGTTTTGCAAAATTAGAACAGGTATGCCCTGGCAAAATGTATGGAGAAGCAGATCCCAAACCCAGATTTTTGAGATTTAAAGTGGGTTTTTGATCCTCAATTCTTCCCAAATCCGACTTTCAAAAGGCAGCGGGACTGTTTCCGATGAATGGACTGTGGTGATCTTTCGCAGCAAATAAACCTTGAGTGACGCTTGAACTACATGCGAATAGTGTCATGGCAGGGACTCAGCGGAACCGCTAATGGGCACTATGTATACAACGAGATTCGCTAGCTAGCCGCTAGTGCATCGCTCGGCCTCGAATTTGCCAAGGCATCTCCAGGGGCGTCACAGACGGTACAACCACTACGACCATGGTCGTACCACCTTTCGTCCAGGATGGTCCACCCAATTCATCTGAAAAAGCAATAAACAAATTCAAGGATCTTCGGACTTGCACAAAATATCACAGCTTTCATTGCAAGGAGCATACTTGGTTCAGACTTGATGCCTAGCAGCTAGCTATTGCCTCCAGGCGGCTATCCATTGCGATAGGCGGTTGGAGTTACGGGTAGAGACAACCATGCAATGGATTCCTCACGGACGCATTCACTGCAAACTTGATGGAAACAGCGCTGGCGGCGATCACTGGGTCCAGAACTAAAATTTTGTCAACGGAATAGGGAAGCGCTTCATTCTTCGAAGTTGAAAAGTGTTTGGACTGCTGCTCGACGGCGGCAGAACATTTTGCAGCTGTTCACCGACACGACCCGCTTCACTAAACGACTTACGATCGTTTCGTTCTCCGAGTTTTCTGAAGCAACAAGCGTCCGCAACGACATGACGACAAACTAAAGTCCTGTTGCCACGAAGACAGAGAAGATTCCGCAAGCTCTTTCTGCTGCTTCCAGTGTTGTAACTCTCCGGTCCACTGGCGAATCTTTCAATCCCACCGAACAAAAAAAGGATCTTCTTCTCTCTCTAAAACCAAGTATCATTACTTCGCGACGAGGGCACTAGTGTCCGGGCCAGCCGTGTAGATCAACATAGTGTAGTGTATGTAGCACTCTGATTATGTACTCTTGCCTCTTGGTGCTAGGGTAACCCTCCTTTGCGGCTCTACTACCTTTAGATCGTAGAGTGCTAAAACGTGCACTGTTGGCCGAAAAATCCGAATGTTTTTCTCCCGGAGGACACTCCCGGTCGTACCACTCCCACCCACCCTGTGATGCCCCTGATCTCTACCGATGATGTTATAGCATAGTCTCTAATTTTGATAGGAGCAGAAGTTGATCAAAGTTCAATTTTTTCACGACGTGCCCACGCACAGCATACACGGATGAAGTACATTTCTCTACTCTGGATGCATGCATGCTTAGTGTTGTAGTAGTACAATAGTCTGCACGCTGCACACATCCCGTACGCAACAGCCCTCATTATGCATGCACGCACACACACACACACACACACACACACACACACACACACACACACACACACACACACACACACACACACACACACACACACACACACACACACACACACACACACACCTTTTATGTGCTTCTTTATACACTGCTGTGGATGGGAAATAAAGGTGTAAGTGTGTGTGTTTATTTTTATTTTTATTTATTATTATTATTTTTTACTATGTTCACATACCCAACTCATAAATAATACAGAAGACAATGGTACTGAGACAAGGACAAACGTGACAACTACTGAGAAGGGGCTGCACCGAGGTGCAGCAGTGATGGTGGGGCATTGATGGCTCTGCCGACCTGAGGTCTCGGCATCACGGCCAGAAACACGCACCAAAAACAAAAGATAGAGCTGTAAGGGTCAGCAAAAATAAAAAGAAAGCAAGGGCAAGCAGCAGCTAGTACTACTGTGCAGCGCATTCGTAGCAATGGGAGTCGTTGACGGGGCACTAGAATGTAGGTGGGTCGACAGGCAGAATGTCCGTGGACCATCGCCAATCCTGTCGGCGGAGGTATTCGTTGACGTTGCACTTAAACTTTTGAAGATTTTTGCGAGTTGGGGCGGAGTCTAGAAAAGCTGGCGGCAGGGAATTCCACAGCTGGATTGCACAATGTGGGAAGCTGCGGAGAATGGTGTCTGGTGCTTGACGCGGTAGCGGATTTCGTAGCTGGTAACTGTGGCCGGCGGCCATGCGGAGATCGTTTCGAGTGCGAGTGGCGTCACGGGGCTCAAGCCTTGGTGGGAGGACTGCTAGCATTTGAGTCGGACCGGTGATGAAATGCAGTTTGTAGGTGTATGTTAATGCAGCAACGTATCGCCGTAGGCTGAGGCTCTGGAGCTCCGTCCCGGGACCAATGATGCGCAATGCACGGCGTTGAATGCTATCTAGGCGTGATAGATGGGAGGGAGCAGCTCCCATCCAGACGAGCGGAGCATACTCCAAAACGGGCCGTACAAACCCCTTGTACACCGTGAGGCGTCCTTCTCGGGAGAGATAGGGCGCAGCTCGCCGCAGGAGGCCCAAGCGCTGTTTGCCACGTATAGACACTGCGCGGATGTGCTCCGCGAAGGACAGCTTCGGATCAAAAGTCACCCCCAAGAGCTTTATTGTGGATGACTCTGGCACAGGGTTGCCTCCAAAGAGGAGAGAGGGCAAGGCTAGCTGCGCTCTTTGCAGCGTGACTGTCATAGCCTGGGATTTCGACGGCTCAAACGCTACACGCCATTCCTTGCCCCAGTCTGACAGACGATTGACGGTGTCCTGAAGCAAAGCAGCAGCAGTGGGGAGGTCGTTACGGAGAAGAGTGTACAATGTCGTATCGTCAGCATAGGCTTCCAGCTGCGTGTTCCCAGCAAGGCATGTTGATACGTCGTTAATGTATATGAGAAACATGGTTGGCCCCAAGATGCTGCCTTGTGGGACTCCCGCCTTGATGGGGTATGGACGGGAGGTTGCACCACCGACAACACACTGTATGCTTCGGTTAGACAGGTACGATGTCAGCCATGCAAGGAGGATTCCTTGGATGCCACATTGCTGTAGCTTGAAGAGGACACCTGCGTGAGAGACCTTGTCGAAGGCTCCAGCGATGTCAACTGCAAGTACGCGTGCTGCGCCCCCGTGTCCGATGGAGGATGCCCAGGAGTGGTGTAGTGCAGTAAGAGCGTCGGCTGTACCCAGATTCCGTCTGAAGCCAAACTGATTCGCTGCAAGCAGTGAGTTACCCTCGAGGTAGTTCGTAATTTGCATGTTGATAATGGTCTCCATTACCTTGGATATCACACTAAGGAGGGATACGGGGCGGTAGTTCTTGAGCTGTGAGCGAGATGAGCGTTTATGCACAGGAACAACATTGGCGAGCTTCCAGGCCTGAGGTTGGTATCCATGCCGGAAGCACAATGAGAAAAGCTTGGTCAGGACCGGTGCGAGCACCGAAGCGCATTCTTTCAGGACACGGGGGGAGATGCTGTCCGGCCCCGTGGCTTTCGACGCGTCGAGACGGCGCAGGAGGCGATGAACATTCTGGATGCGGAAGTGGACGTGGGTGAGTGGGGGATGTGGGTGAGCAGGCCCTGGGGTTCCAAGGGAGGCACGATGTAGGTCCCTGTCACCCAGGCTGCACTTGCCAGCAAAGAAGTGACCAAAGCAGTCAGCCTTCACCTTGCTGGTAATGTGTTCCTTCCCGGCATTGTCGAGGAGGAGGGGGATGTCAGAGTTTCGGCCAAGACCGCATGCTCCTTTCAGGTTGCACCACCATGCCTTGTCGCGAAGCGAGCCGCAGGTGAGTCGGGCCCGAAGGTGCCGTTCCTTCTCCTGCCTGGAGTGCTGAAGTGTGGTGGTAGCGCGGGTAACAGAGTCGATGAAGGATTGCTTCTTGACGTCATTGCCGAGGTCGTGCCGCCATTTCCTCCATTCTCTGTCCTTGATACGCATCACTTGTGTGCACTCAGGGGTCCACCACTTGGGATCAGATGAGCGGATGACGAGAGTCTTATGGGGAATGAACTGGTCCATGGCTGCAGCGATGGTATTGGTGACTTGTAAGCAAGACAACTCTGGATCGTCTGTGATAATGGAGGCCCAAGGGACAGCCTTGAGGTGTGCTCTGAGTCGCCCCCAGTCAGCACGCTCGTAACGCCACACAGTACGCGTGGTGGCCTCTCCCCGGCATGGTGAAATGGTCGGGAATTGAGCTATCACAGTTCCATGATCTGAGCGTCCTAAAGGGGCAAGTACTGTGGTGCTGATGGGTTGTTGGAAAGTGGACATGATTAGGTCTAGTGTGTTGGCACCTCGAGTGGGCTCTCGGACATGTTGCGTGAGCTCGTGGGTGATACAAAGATCCTCGAGGGCATCCCCGGCCGGGGTTGACTTCGCGCTACCAAGCCAATCTGCACTATGCACGTTGAAATCCCCAGCGAGGATTACGTTCGGGGACAGCTCTTTGGCCTGATGTAGTGTATCGTCAAGTGAATCAATGAGACAGAGGTCGGTGGGGCTACAGGACCCTGGACGGTACACAGAGCCGATCACCAAGCTTGTGCCACCACGGAGGCGGACTTTAACCCAGAGTGTTTCATGTTCTGCAGACTGGAGTTGGTCTAGATGAGCAGAAGCAAGGGTGGACTTGATCCACACAGCAACACCTCCTCCGTGCTCGTTCCGGTCTCTGCGATATGGGACGCCGTATCCAGGGATGGACGAGTCAAGGCTAGTTATGGCATCAGCAGAGAATTTAGTTTCAGTGATAATTGCTACATCTATGTCGTGCTGGTTGAGTGCATGCCTCAGGTCAACCAGCTTGTTACGAAGGCTACAGGCATTAGTCACCAGCAGTTTGAGTCCTGTTGGAGAATTAGGGTCACCCAGTGCTGCCATCATTCTTTATCATTGGTCAGCTGGCATGATAGTGGCATCAAACTTGGTCTCGGTCACAACAGCGATGTCTACATTGTGGTGCGTGACAGTGTGGACAAATTCTCCAAATATGTTTGCTAAGCTAAAAGCATTAGTCACCAGGAGGTGCAGTGACTGGGTCGAGGAGGTAGGTGGTGCTGTGGGTGTTACAATCATTATAGTTATATAGGTAGACTCCCTTTAATTCGAACCTCAAATTGCCAGGCCCTAACTTCGAATTATCCAGAACTTCTAATTATCCAAATGCAGCCCCATGCACTGATATGTATGTCAAAATGCTTGAAATCGCATGCTGAATATTTTTGCACATTTTTATTTGCATCAACGAAACATAGGTGCAAGGTGGTCGTACCGGTCGTGTACAACGGATCATCAAACCACTGGATCGACACAAAATCATTTTGACATCTTCATTTTCTAGTGAAGAAGTCGTCAGTCACTGCAGCTTTCCTGAAACAATTTCAACAGAAAAGAACTGCGCTGCCTAATCCGCGTCATGAAAGGCCGTCGGACAGCAGCACGTCGTTCTGAAGAACGGAAGTGGAGCATAGGCATAGACAATATTTACGACAATAGTGTTTTTGTGCGCCAACATCTCCGCGCACGAGCTGGCGCGGCAAGAAAGGCCATCGAGATCCGCGAAGAGAGTCAGCCACCTGGAAGACATCGTCTTCAATCAAACCTTTGCAATTTGCCTCGCACGGGCTTGAAAGAAATTTCGAGAGAAGGTGGGTTTCTTGAACGCTATAGTCGATCCTGCAGCGGACCATCGATCGATTTTTGAGCTACACTTGGCTAGAGAAGGAGAAAAGAATGAACTTCGAATTACAAGGATAGCAACTCAATCTCACTTCGAAATAAGCGTTCAAAGGACATAGCCAATGTACTGTAAACAGCTCTTCTGTACGAAGACTGGGTTCGAATTATCCAACCGGCGCACTTTTCGTACTTCGAATTATGCATTCGATTTTGACTTGAAGTGACTTGCAGAAGATCGGTACGACGAAAAAGTTCGAATTACACGGAATGTTCGAATTAAACCGTATTCGAATTAGAGGGAGTCTGCCTGTAGTTCTGCATTTTTTTTTATTTTTATTTTTTTTTTTTAGTCACGATTAGACTCTGGCAAGCGGACTAAATCGTGAGCCTGGAGCTAGATTTGTTGGTTTCCGGGAATCATTCTTCTTCACCCCAGTTGCCAACTCTGGTGAGGACTCAGTGCTGGCATTCCTGCCTCGTCGTTCAGGCATGAACCAAGTGTGGATCGCTTCGGTGTTGATGTTTGATGCCACTTCTGATAGGAGTCGCTCTGTCCGTTCTAGATCTCGCTCTGCAATGTCTACTTCGACGTCCACGAGGGGAGTTCTGGGGTGTGCTGTCATGCTTGACAGCGATCCCTGTGCGGACGACATGTCTGGCTCAGTATCTGTCAGGTTGTTCAACGCTGAAGTAACCTCAGTAGTCCCCTCATCGACTTTCGTAGTTTTCAAATTCAAATCCGTTTCAAGCACTTCAGTGCTGACTACGGGTTCTCCAACATTTGACCCCACAAGAGTTGTACATCCAATACTCGAGAGAGTACTCGGGCTGGTGCTGGGCCTTCTGCTGGAGCGTGCCGAGTCTGGCGACTCGTTTTGGACTCCGGTCTGTACGGTAAGTTCACCAGGTTGCCCTCCGACAGTTGCAGTTGCGCTTGTTCTGGTGTGCGCGGTTCGCTTGGCGTATGTCGTTCCTGTGGCGAGTTTGCAATCTGCAGCGATGTGTCCCGGTTGGGAGCATTTACGACAGGTTGCAGGCTGGCCTTCGTAGCGTACACGAAACAAGTTGTTCGTAGATGTTTTCACATACGACGGAATCTGCATGTTGGGGCGAAGAGAGAATGTGGCGAAGCGGATACCAGTGGCAATGGCGAGCCCTGACTTCGTCTTGACAAATCCATGGCGAAGAGGCCCAACGGCCGAACCAAAGACACCCAGGCTTTCGATAATAACGTCGTCCTGGACCCAGATAGGCACATCGTGAATTTGGATTTCCACGGAATCAGGCACCAGTTGAGTGACGCGCACTTCCACTGACATGAGATGGAAACCGTTTCGGCAAAGTCGTGTCAGAGTGTCTCGGGAATGAAACGTGGCCTTGCAGCTCAAGTTACTGGTCGGCTGCACGGATATCAGGTCGGAGTAGCCATGTTCAATCAGGGCCTCAGCAACTTCGAGGGTTTTCGTGTGCAGTGGAACGTGGAAAGTCCCCGTGTTCCTCTTTAGAACTTTCGGAGAGACCGAATTCCAACTGCGATTTTCACCGGACGTGGGCATTTTGGAACGCTCTAACTATCTACTAACTAATTTTAAACTATCCAGTCCCTACCCTGCTCCAGACCGGCCTGCTGCCGGCTGGCTCCTACAAAACCTGCGAAAAACTACGGAGCTCAAAAAAAGCTAACTGCCCTGCTGCGTACCGAATGTTGTGTGTGTGTGTGTGTGTGTGTGTGTGTGCGCGTGTGTGTGTGTGTGTGTGTGTGTGTGTGTGTGTGTGTGTGTGTGTGTGTGCGTGTGTGTGTGTGTGTGTGTGTGTGTGTGTGTGTGTGTGTGTGCATGCATAATGAGGGCTGGTGTGTACGGGATGCTTGCACAGTGCAGACTACTGTACTACTACAACACATATTACACTCATACCCTGGCTATCCGACCTGGAAGTTACGGGCACTTCGGTCTACCGGGCAATCTTTGGGCAAGTTTCAGTGGAAATATTACTACTCTTTTGTCACACTTTTTGTGGAAATAGTGACGCCACGTACCCATATCTATGGACTTTCTCTGTCAACACGTATGTGATTCAGAGTTCTGGACATTTCAATGTTACATGCAGTGCCCGGTCCTGGACCGCCCGGATAAACGGGGTATGAGGACGCATGCTCTGCATAGGGATGTCGCAAAAAAACTTAAAAGATAACGAATTACGTGTTACGGTCATAGCTCATTGCAGGTGTCGCAAGTCTCATGTCGCGTCGCAAAAACACGATATTATGAATGGGCCTTTAGAACGTAGTAGTTTTTTGCCATTGTTGCCACTTTTATTGTTCAGCAATTCGGTCTTAGAGAGTCAGACCATCCACTAGATCAATGCGCGTGGAAGAAAGGTATTTAGAAAGTGCATGTTTGCACCAATGTCAATGGTATGTGTGCTCTTATGTGTGTGTGTGTGTGTGTTCAGCTACTTGGACGGGAACAGCATAGGAAGCCTGCCCGCTGATATTTTTGGAAAACTTCCAGCCTTAGAATATGTGTAAGTCAACGTGAAATCAGTGTATCGTCTATTTCATGACCAGGGATTCATCTAGTGGCACCAGCCGTGAAACGGTTTTGAGCCATCTTATTTGCAAGTTATTTGCAAGTTAGAGAAATGCTATAAGCACGAGAGGCAAGCGATGCTTGAAGGAGAGGCTGAGAAGCTTCCTAGTTCTGACCCGAAGGTGGAATGACTTCCTATCCCCTGTCTGGCTCCCCGGCCGGGGAATCAAACCCGGGTCGTCCGCGTGACAGGCGGAGATAATTACCACTGTACTATGATATCATGATTTGTCGCAACCCTTCATACTTTAACGCAGTACTTAGGAGAGAATGAAAGAGGCAGGACTGCTGGAAGCACTTTTTAATTGGTCCGGCCGTACCATAGTCAATGAGGCTTTCATACAGTTTGTGTATGAGATAGCGTGTACACATGATATAGTAAACAGTTTCCTCTGAGACAAAAATGCGATAATACTCATAAAAAGGACACACTTCAGGCTCATTACACCTTCTTACTGTATTTAATCCACTGTTCCTGTTCCTTTTCCCTTGCCTGTATTTCACCTGACGAGAAGGCTTGAAAGTATACTTGTGAAGACAAAAACTTTCAAGATGTTTGTAATGAGCCTGAAGTGTGTCCTTTTTATGAGTATTATCGCATGATATAGTGTGTACACATGATATAGTGTGTACACATGATATAGCGTGTACACATGATATCCTTAACAGCAAACATGCATTGGTGGACAACACGTTGTTGGTTCGGTGATGCCCTGACCAATGGGACTTGTTCTGGCGGACCCGAGAGAATAGAACTGGTTGATTGATTATAGTATTTTCAAGGATTTTCCAGAGGCAAATGGATGCCTATCAAAGGGTGTCTCCTGGCCAAAGGGAGTCTCCTGGTCACGTTTTAGAGCTCTACAGGCACTCTGGATGGACCATCCTGGACGGAAAGTGGTACAACCCTGGTCGTTCTGTGTGTGATGCCCCTGGTAAGACAACGTATTTGCTGAAGTCGCAGCCAGACTATGAGAAGTCTTGAGCCCCCGCAGTACTTGATATACCAATTATAGGGGTTCATTCACAAACATGGCAATGCTGCTCCTCTGACTGCCCTTTCTAATCCTCTGTAAATGTCTATTGCACAATCTCACGATGGGTGTTATTGTATATTGTATGTGTGTGTGTGTGTGTGTGTGTGTGTGTGTGTGTGTGTGTGTGCGCGTGCGCGTGGTGTGTGTGTGTGTGTGTGTGTGTGTGTGTGTGTGTGTGTGTGTGTGTGTGTGTGTGTCTGTGCATGTGCACGTGTGTATGTGTGTGTATGTATGCATTCTTGTGCGCATGATTGCGTGCATGTATGCTTGTTTCTATGCACGCACACAGAAAGCTGAATGGTAACAGACTGAAGACATTACCAAGTGATCTGTTTAGCAGCAACCCCAACTTAACCATACTGTGAGTATAGCACTACAAATCACAGGCACATTATCTTATGGTTATCCAACAATAGAAGACACACGCATGCACGCGCGCGCGCACACACACACGCACACATACACACACACACACACACACACACACACACGCGTGCGTGAGCGCGTACGCACCCAAGCATGCGCACCCCCCCCCCCCCCACACACACACACCCATGCTGTATGATGTACGTACACGTATAAACAAGAGTACATAACCCCCCAGAGTGTGCAACGCCTGATCCAGCTCTGCATAGGGTCTTGGTCGAGCGTAATCGAATCTTTGCGTCATAATACCGTACACATTTGAGGAGAACCCGGGGAATCGCGGGTACTCTCGGATCAAAAACAACGGTGCCCTGCCTCGAGACTGGCCTTGCGCTGGTGTGAAGTGTACGCATGACATCAGAAGATCCGACTACGCTCGACCAAGACCCTATGCAGAGCTGGATCAGGCGTTGCACACTCTGGCGGGTTATGTACTCTTGGTATAATGCATGACCGTTGTTGTGTGCGGTATGGCGTATGAGACACCGTATTTTCCGGAGTATATGTTGCACCTTAAACACTAGTACTTCATCCACAAAGGTTTGTAGTTTGTAGTTTATAGTTTGTAGCACAATGGTCAAAGTAACGTTTGTACATGTACTGTCGTGGACATGGAAATCCAGTCGATTGACCGGGCCCGGCGTCCCCAGCTCGTACAGAACGTTGCAGGCAGTGCACAAAGTCATGTTGATCCGATGCGACCAGTGCGCTGGAGCGCGTACTGTCTGCTCTTACCGCTTGCTCACGGCGGCACGGCCAGCGCCCTGGGGCCGCTAGAAGTGCGACCGGATTTCCATGTCCACGACCGTATTTCATCACAACAAATCGGGTTGCGGCTTATACTAGGGATATCAGCGAACACACTGCGCAGAGGGTTTGCGCAGTTATGATGTAATCGAATTTTGTACATGTCAGCATGCCACGCGCGCGGCCAGAAAAGTCCAAGTCAGAAAATGAATATTTTTGCCGGGAAACTGGAAGGAGTCTTGATGGAGAAGAAGGAGAATGGCGGCTGCCAGCCGACTTGAAGTCGGAACCTTGCGCTCAGGATCTGCCGTTTCGTTGATTGCTTCGTATATTCGCTGCTGGTGAAGGATTCGTGGGTAGAGAGTGATATGCCTACGGTAACAGCCAAGCGATCAACTACAGATGAGCCGAGCCCCAGGACTTTCTTCAGACGAATTTTCAAATTTGTCCTTCGATGCCCAAGGAGCATGGGTGAATCGAAGGCGATTTTTTACAACGTTCCCACCGGAGAAATCTTCCAATTTTTGGTGAACTGGTACCTCACCCATGGATCTATCCATGTGCCATGCAAGAAAAAAATTGACCGAAGCAATCCAAGGTCCCAGACTGCCAGAGGTCAAAAGTTCACAAGGTCGATCATTCAAGAAGAACTCAGGAAGATGAAGAAGCTTGGACGATCGACGAACATGGGCCTAGGCGCCTGTCGTCCTTCGCCGATTTTTAATACTGTGTGTTTTGTATAAGTTCGTTAGTGTAATTGCTGGCAGAGGATGCCCAAAGTGAGGTGCACAGTAGTCGGACATCATCAGAATCGAAACAATGGGGGTCTGTTCACAGCAGTATGTGCTTTCATATTATTCAAATAATTATGTAGGTCCGAGCCACGTTCGACCAGTTGCCATTTTATTTGCGTCAATTTTTTGTCCCCGCCAGTACGTACATTGGTATGGTAGCGCTGAAAACTGCGCAAACCCCGTGCGCAGTGTGTTCGCTGATATCCCTACTTATACTCCAGTGCGGCTTATACTCTGGAGAATACAGTAGGCCGTGTGCTGTATGCACTATGCCATGTGCTGTATGCAGTATGCCATGTGCTGTATGCACTATGCCATGTGCTGTATGCACTATGCCATATGCAATGTGCTGTATTCACTATGCCATGTGCTGTATGCACTATGCCATGTGCTGTATGCAGTATGCCATGTGCTGTATGCACTATGCCATGTGCTGTATGCACTATGCCATATGCCATGTGCTGTATGCACTATGCCATGTGCTGTATGCACTATGCCATGTGCTGTATGCACTATGCCATGTGCTGTATGCACTATGCCATGTGCTGTATGCACTATGCCATGTGCTGTATGCACTATGCCATATGCCATGTGCTGTATGCACTATGCCATGTGCTGTATGCACTATGCCATGTGCTGTATGCACTATGCCATGTGCTGTATGCACTATGCCGTGTGCTGTATGCACTATGCCATGTGCTGTATGCATTATGCCATGTGCTGTATGCACTATGCCATGTGCTGTATGCACTATGCCATGTGCTGTATGCACTATGCCATGTGCTGTATGCACTATGCCATGTGCTGTATGCACTATGCCATGTGCTGTATGCACTATGCCATGTGCTGTATGCACTATGCCATGTGCTGTATGCACTATGCCATGTGCTGTATGCACTATGCCATATGCCATGTGCTGTATTCACTATGCCATGTGCTGTATGCACTATGTCATGTGCTGTATGCACTATGCCATGTGCTGTATGCACTATGCCATGTGCTGTATGCACTATGCCATGTGCTGTATGCACTATGCCATGTGCTGTATGCACTATGCCATGTGCTGTATGCACTATGCCATGTGCTGTATGCACTATGCCATGTGCTGTATGCACTATGCCATGTGCTGTATGCACTATGCCATGTGCTGTATGCACTATGCCATGTGCTGTATGCACTATGCCATGTGCTGTATGCACTATGCCATGTGCTGTATGCACTATGCCATGTGCTGTATGCACTATGCCATGTGCTGTATGCACTATGCCATATGCCATGTGCTGTATGCACTATGCCATGTGCTGTATGCACTATGCCATGTGCTGTATGCACTATGCCATGTGCTGTATGCACTATGCCATGTGCTGTATGCACTATGCCATGTGCTGTATGCACTATGCCATGTGCTGTATGCACTATGCCATATGCCATGTGCTGTATGCACTATGCCATGTGCTGTATGCACTATGCCATGTGCTGTATGCACTATGCCATATGCCATGTGCTGTATGCACTATGCCATGTGCTGTATGCACTATGCCATGTGCTGTATGCACTATGCCATGTGCTGTATGCACTATGCCATGTGCTGTATGCAGTATGCTGTTTGACGTATGATGTATGCTGTCTGTTGCTGCTACAGGTATTTGGAGTCTAACATGTTAGAAAGTTTACCTTCTGGTTTGTTTGCTAACAACCCAGACTTAACAGAGCTGTAAGTAGCTAGCGCTTTTTCTTTTTTAATTCTCGTTCTATTTTTGCTGGATCCTTTCCAGAGCACCTGCCTGAGTCGTGAAAACATATTCTAATGCACTTGTACAGGGCGTCCAATCGTTATTATTATTTTTGTTTGTTTGTTTGATATAAAGCACGCCAATATTGATATTTCTGGCTGTTTTGAACTGGCTCTAGACAAGAAAAAATGGCTGATGCTTGTGGAAAAAAGTGCTGTGCTTGCGTAGTTATTCTTACTGCGATATGTTCTAACAATATTGAGATGCCTTTTGTTGGCTCTTCTGCCTGGATTTCGTTGACAGATGCGTTAAGCCCATGGATCCTTCCATGAGTGACATGCGAACTGTAGCTATGTATTATTGGGAGCAATACTCCCAATAATAAATAATTTGCATCACCACCAACAGAATCCATTTTCTCTTTTGGTGCTCCAGATCTTTCGTTTCGGTTTTGACATTTTGTTTGTGTGCTGATCTGGTTTGTGTGCAGGTATTTGTCTGGAAATCAGCTAAAGTATCTCCCTCCCGGTCTCTTTGCCAATAGTCTCAACCTGTCTATATCGTAAGTTCACAATGCGCACAAAGACAGGCAGGAGCTACCGGTGAAATTTTGAAATATTTTAATCTCACGATGGCATGTGGCCGATAAGAGAAGATTGACATGATTTAATTCGTCCATAGACAAGTTGCCTGCACTCAAATAAGCGCTGCGAGAGTCGTCCCTCAGTATTTTGACTTGATGTGATTGTTGCATAGTCGGTACCAGGAAATCCCTATTGCCGATCACTTTCTTACATTTCTCCACTGTTGTGTTCCCTGCTCAGAGAGCTAATGGACAATCCGTTGAGTTTGGACACTAGGCTGTGTATGCTGGTAGAGCCTGTAGATTTCACACAGTTAGTCAATGCTAGCAAGAACGTCACTGACTATATCACAAGTGAGTTATGTGTGTGTTATGGTGTTGTCCATTTTTTACACCAGTCCCATTTCAGTTTCATGTTAGTTCACTTCCCATCGGATGGTGAGAAACCTGTGCGCCATCGTACTCATTGTTACACTGACACCACACTTGTCAGTTGTGTCAAGAGTAAATAACCTCCAAGAGTGTGCAACTCCAGCTATGGGGTCTGTGACGGCAGAACTTCACATCACGTGATGAACCCGTACGCATTATTTGCACTCTGTGACAGCATGATTGATACAGGGTTGTACGCAACCCAGCTTTGGGTACGACTCTCTTGTGGTCACTTTGCACTGTTTGCCAGTGTGACCTTTTGAACCATGTCACGTGATGTGAAGTTCTGCCATCGCAGCACTGCATAGAGGTTGTGCAGGCAGTTGCAAAACTCTCGGGGATAATGTGCTTTTGGTTGCATGTAGTGGAACACACGTTTTGAAAGATAGTGGCTCAGTTTGGAGCACATAGAATCGACCGATATGAAAGTGAACCACGAATGACAACTAAGTACTGGCGTTTTTTTTAAAACTTGAAGTCAAGCTCTGACACTCCAATCGGCTCTGTTATCCAGTTATTTAGAGAGGATAACAGCATGGGTGGCCTAGTTGGTCTCCACGATTTTGGCCAGTTTGTTTGCTTAGCTTGACCAAGGGTACGTAACCAATGGGAAAGAATAACTGTCACTAAAATATGTGTCTAACTTGTCTACGAACTCTATGCACCGATTGATGTGGTGCAGTTTCGACGGAACAGTGTTCCCCGGGAGAGAGTGTTAGCTACAGAGCCGTTATCCACTGGGATGAGAGGGGGGGGGGGGGGAGGGGGAGTGCTGGCATTTGAGCTAGATTGCGAAAAGAATGGTTCCTTTAGCAGGCTGATTCACCTCTGTTGACTATGCAATGGCCGCTGTGCTATGGTGAACATATCAGAACCTGTGACTGGCTACCCCTGCGAGAAAACTCTGAGTTTGTTTTCCTCTGGTCTCCGCTATGTTTGTGTGTGTTTCTGTGCATTAGAACTGAATGCATCATATTGCTCGAGTAGCTGTGTGAACATTCCCCAAGAACAACCGACTGCTTGCTCGGACGGACAGAGATGTGTTGGAGTCGTGTCCAACTTTTCATGCGTTGGTGAGTCGGTCGCGTAGAATGGGGGATGGGTGCATCCATTTCTCGCCATTGAGTTTTGCGGGGGCAAGTCCATTACCACTGTACACACCTTGATAACAGCTCTGCATAAAAGGTCGTGAACCGTATAAGGTCATACTCATATATTTTAATGTACTAGAATGGGTTGTACCTGCCAAATATGGGGCGACGTGTCCCTGCAACAAGGTGACGGGAAGAGTGCATAACCCCAAGAGTGTGCAACTAGGTTCTGGCTGCTGTAGGCCCACTGCGCGGCGGAATTCCAACATTACGTCATACTGCTAAGGCGCAGAGGACGAACTCCGCATTCTGCGGTGCTTGGAACCAGGGAGTAGTACAAGCGCAACGAACGTGTACGTCATTTTTGACGTAATGTTGGAATTCCGCCGCGCGGATCCCCCATGTACAGAGTTGCACACTCTTGGGGTTATGGACTCCTGGTGACGGCCATCTTCAATACGTACATGTACATGTGCCTCTTATTGTATACAGAAGCCTGCACACACCACCATGGCCTGCACACACCACCATGGCCTGCACACACCACCATGGCCTGCACACACCACCAGGGCCAGCACAGGCAACATACCCAGCCGTGCCTCATCATACTGGCGTGGACTGATTGAAATCCGATGGTGTGACTGGGGCTGGCTCCCTCACTGCTTTTAGTGCATACATACACAGTAGTTCACGTACACACTATAATAATGGACCAGCAGTGCTCACGGCTGCAAGGCCAGCATGTTGCGGCCACTTGACTTCTCAACAGATGTCAAAGTCCGCTAAAATACTTGATCAAGGGCTCCCTGCTCCCTGTAGAGGGTCGCTTGTCTTCACCCCTCTGGGCCGTACAGCCTTCTCCTGAGGGGTTCAGATGAAGAGTAAGTTCGGCCGAGGGAGTGGGCACACACTCATCAATAACAGTCACACTCCCTCATGCTCACTGGTTTAGAGGGAAAGACACACGGGAAAAGTCTGAAGAAAAATTGACTGTCACCACGAGGATTCGAACCAACTCCCGCATGCTTTCATCCTTTCTGATTTGACCCACGGATTAAAACAACAGTTCTGGTGTGGCATGTTCGACTGGACGTTAACATTCTTATGAGTGCCGGATACGGCGCAAGGAGGCAGTACAGCTGTACCTGAACTCCTCCTCCCCCTCCCCCCCCCCCCTCTCCTCCTCTCCCCTACAGCACCTGTGCATCAAACGTTTCACGCACAAAAACCTGACACTGCTTGTTAACAATTATAGTCGGGTAATCGACCGTTAAACTGAAGAGTAATCGATAGGTGAAATCTACAATCGTTTCCGTCCTACTCATTAGTTTTGTTGCCACCAAAAGCACCTGTGACAGAGACACTGCTGATCAGTGTTGCAAGCGATGCCTTAGCCATGCGGGGAATTTTGAGCGGTATTGACCCATCCAAGGCACAATGAATCGTTTTGAATAATCTGCCAACAAGTCTTACGACGGAGGATGCATCATTTAACACGTGCGTCGAAGTATTTTGTACACACACGCATGCGTATGCACATATGTGTGCACAGTATGCACATATGTGTGCACAGTATGCACATATGTGTGCACAGTATGCACATATGTGTGCACAGTATGCACATATGTGTGCACAGTATGCACATATGTGTGCACAGTATGCACATATGTGTGCATACTGTGCACACATATGTGTGCACATAGACAGTTGTCTAAGGTCATCAGGCTGCGTATACTGCTCTATGTGCAGTGGACAGAGCCAGTAATATAATGATCACACAGAAATGGCTCAACCAAGTTCTTTTCCGCCGTTACTCAGAGTTTCGTGTGAAATACTCATCAGACTGTCTGGTCAGTGTTTCGCGTGAAACTCTGAGTAAAGACGGAAAAGAACTTGGTTGAGCCATTGCTGTGTGATCATTGGATGTGTGCACATTACGTGTGCAGAGTATCTGTGAGAAGCCATCAATCAGTAGTCATGCGTTTCGTCAACATACTCCCATAACATATGCAGTCCTGGAGCACTTTCACGAGATTGATGTTAGATCGAGTCTGTGCATGCCATTGCAATACCGCTGAAATAAGGAAATTTAAGCCGGAGCCATTGGGGACGGCCCCCAAGCTGATCCTAACCACTACAGTTGTACCTGTGTATATAAAATCCTACATGAAAGAATTGAAGCTAATACAGTATTACTGAATATGCTGTTGCTAAATTAATGAGACAATTCCACTTCCACCACATGAGCTCTCTGGCCAACCTCACACCAGCAACATGACTCCAAGTTGTAGTAGATACTGACAACTAGAATTTCCTCCATACAGTGCTGTTTCGACCACTAAGGTCTCATCAGTGAAGGTCGAGAATAATGAATGGCTAGAATATATTTGAAAGCCTTTGAGTACAATGCTGTTGCTTCTTGTGCCAATTCTCTCGTTCCTATTGCCAGTGAAAACGTGCAGCATTCGAGTTCCGGTGAATGGTAACATGTCTCCAAGACAACCAGCCATTAACTACAATGAGAGTGTCAGATATTCCTGCAATGCTGGATACGTACTGGTCGGAGCTGAGAGTGCCGCATGTACTGACACTTCTCTGCTTTCCCATTCGATACCAACTTGCAAAGGTATGTGATGACGTACGGGTGTTCTCTCTGTGTGTCTTTCTCTCTCTGTTTCTCTGTTTCTCTGTCTGTCTCTGTCTGTCTGTCTGTCTGTCTGTCTGTCTGTCTGTCTGTCTGTCTGTCTGTCTGTCTGTCTGTCTGTCTGTCTGTCTGTCTGTCTGTCTGTCTGCCTGTCTGTCTGTCTGTCTGTCTGTCTGTCTGTCTGTCTCTCTGTCTCTCTGTCTCTCTCTCTCTCTCTCTCTCTCTCTCTCTCTCTCTCTCTCTCTCTCTCTCTCTCTCTCTCTCTTTTCTCCCCCAGTGTTGTGTTTCGATACGTTACTGGTTTTTTAATCGTTAGTTGAAACCTGGATACAGCAAATGGGATGTTACTACCCCCCCCCCCCCCCCCATCCTCCCCCTCTCGATTTAGGCCATGGCCTTTGGAGAATCCATAAAAATGTAATACTAATACGGAGCAACAAGGACAATCAAGGTTTGTTTGCTACTACTTCAAGTTTCATGCTCTCGCAATCATCGGGAAAATACAAATACAAAATACTGGGCTGTTGACAACTAATCTAGTAACCTGCCAGTGCTTTGGGAGCTGCAAGCTGTATCATTCATGGTCGTGGAGATCCTGTGAGCACGGACAATGTGCCAAATTCTGAAGCAAATCACGCAGTGAAAGATCCCTCTGCATTGCAAGGACAGGCTGGCAAACTGTTGGAGAAGTTGTGAAGAGCTTTGTTCACTCATTCGAGAGAGACGGTTTCTGTGTTCCCAACATTTTGCCAGATGTAGCTAGAACAGTGTTCTCTGTATTCCCAACACTGTGCTAAATGACTGTTACGGAATCACAGCCATTCTGTTCCCGGGACGCAGGACACAAAGGACAAGACCAATTTGTTACGTTATTATTATCATTATTATTATTATTATTATTATTATTGTGGAAGAGAAAAGGACATATGGATACGAGTTAAGAGTAACTCTCCATCACTGTAACATGATACTATATACAGTCAGAAAGTGCAATAACTAGGCACAAAACTGACAGAGTACTGAAACATTCGACGTCCTGACACCTAGCTTCAACACATCTCCGTAGCGCTAACCGACAGCCTTCCAACTTGGAAGGTTCAAGGTTATGGAAAAGACCAAAGAGGGGAAGGCAAGCGCAACGAAAACGAGCAAAAGCTACAGTCCCAACGGAACAAAGAATGTCGATTGTTACTGGACGATGACGAGACCAGTACGATATTTGACAAAGCGGTCTAACTACAATTCGAAGCAGCAAAGCAGCACACCACCCAACTTGGGTGGGTCATAAATATCAAAGATAAGTAAAGAAAGGGTATTGTAGTTAGACCGCTTTGTCAAATATCGTACTGGTCTCGTCATCGTCCAGTAACAATCGACATTCTTTGTTCCGTTGGGACTGTAGCTTTTGCTCGTTTTTGTTGCGCTTGCCTTCCCCTCTTTGGTCTTTTCCATAACCTTGAACCTTCCAAGTTGGAAGGCTGTCGGTTAGCGCTACGGAGATGTGTTGAAGCTAGGTGTCAGGACGTCGAATGTTTCAGTACTCTGTCAGTTTTGTGCCTAGTTATTGCACTTTCTGACTGTATATAGTATCATGTTACAGTGATGGAGAGTTACTCTTAACTCGTATCCATATGTCCTTTTCTCTTCCACATTTATTTATGGCTCAACATCCGAGTTTCAAATTATTATTATTATTATTATTATTATTGACGTGGCGGAAACGCAGACTACTTTCAAAGAGACAAACAAGAAGACTGACAGAAGGACTGTCGACTATAAAATCGCGCATGCTCATATCACACATGCACGCGACTAGACAAAGACAGTTTGGGGAATGTCATCACACAGGAAACACAACATATCATTAATTTTACAAGATGACATCTAGTTATTCTCTGCATTCGCAACCCTGCGCTAGATGTACTCCCTCCGCCCAGGCAAACTTTTTGCTGATCTCCTTCAGCCCACTGACAGGTGTCCGACAGCTATTTTTACATCTTGTTTACTTCACCATCACAGAAATCTGCTCGTGTACAATCCATTCAAGCGTACCAGTTCCACACAAGTCGGCGAAGTCAGCAAAGAGTAAAGAAACACCTAGAGTAGAGTGCGTTGAAGGCAAGTAACTGGTCAAAAAACACAAAGTCAGTCACTGGTAGGTGCTGCGAGTAGCTTTGTCGGCTGATGACAAAGGATGACTTCTACATATGTTTCGACTTGGGAGATTTCCTTGTGATGTTCAATGACTCCTCAACTCATTCCGAGCCGCTATACGCCATTCCGACAACCTGGAAATTGTCAGAAAAAGTGTGAAGATAAACGAAAATGTTGCTTGGTCGGAGGAAGTAGAGCTATATAATCTCTACTATCGTATTTCCCCGAATAGATGTCTCACCTTTTTACACTAAAATTCAAGAGTAAAAAGGGGATGCGACTTACAATCGAGCATGACTTGCTACGTACTGATGTGAATATTATATCAAAGCTGGCTCAAGCCAGAAAACGGGGTACGACTTAGAATCGAGTGCGACTTAAAATCGAGTGCGACTTATCGGGGAAATAAGGTATCTTCTGTTCTTTGCCAATCCAGTGCTAGATGTTAACGAATGTGCTAGCGGCATGCACCGGTGTGACAAGAATGCAGTCTGTACAAGTCTGAACTCCACACACGTAACATGTAACTGCAGCACTGGATATACTGGTAACGGGACTACGTGCTCGGGTAAGCCTCTAACATGTCCTGACTGCTGGAATACTGCCTGCTCTCTATTTCTCTTACTCCTTTTCCTTCTCTATGTCTGTCTCTCCTTTTCTTCTGCTTCTTCTCTTTCTCTCTTACTCCTTTTCCTTCTCTATGTCTGTCTCTCCTTTTCTTCTGCTTCTTCTCTTTCTCTCTTTCACTCTCTCTCTGTCTCTCTCTTTGTCTCTTTGTCTCTCTGTCTCTCTTTCACTCTCACTCTGTCTCTCTCTTTGTCTCTTTGTCTCTCTGTCTCTCTGTCTCTCTCTCTGTCTCTCTGTCTCTCTGTCTGTCTCTCTCTCTCTCTCTCTCTCTCTCTCTCTCTCTCTCTCTCTCTCTCTCTCTCTCTCTCTCTCTCTCTCTCTCTCTCTCTCTCTCTCTCTCTCTCTCTCTCTCTCTCTCTCTCTCTCTCTCTCTCTCTCTCTCTCTTCTCTTTCTTTCTCTCTTTCTCTCTCTTTCTCTTTCTCTCTTCCCTGTTTGTCTGTTTGTCTGTCTGTCTGTCTGTCTGTCCGTCTGTCCATCTGTCCATCTGTCCGTCTGTCTGTCTGTCTGTCCGTCCGTCTGTCTGTCCGTCTGTCTGTCTGTCTGTCCGTCTGTCTGTCTGTCTGTCTGTCTGTCTGTCTGTCTGTCTGTCTGTCTGTCTGTCCGTCTGTCCGTCTGTCTGCCTGTATGTCTGTCTGTCAGCCTGTCTGTCTGTCTGTCTGTCTGTCTGTCTGTCTGTCCGTCCGTCTGTCTGCCTGTATGTCTGTATATCTGTCTGTGTCTGTCTGTGTCTGTCTGTTTGCCTTCTGCCTGCCCTCCTGTCTGTTTGGTTGCCTGCCTGTTTGTTCATCTGTCTGTCTCTTCTCTAGTTCATGTCTGGCGTGCATTAC
>NC_088652.1:27778915-27793915 GCF_964019385.1 Sycon ciliatum | reverse complement strand
AAAGTGATCCTGAAAAAGGTCGATTCGCAAAATTATGTTGATTTTCAATGTACGTGATGACATGCGATTTCTGGCTATGTGAGTCCTTGCTGCAAATAGTGCTCAATACCTCAAAATGGGCAACGTGTACTTTTAAAGGCAGACCAACAGAGACCAAACATCTTTCTCGTAACTCCGAGTTTCGTGTTGATAAACATTAATCAGTGTTTATCAACACGAAACTCGGAGTTAAAAGAAAGATGTTTGGTCTCTGTTGTTCTGCCTTAATTAAGTGGTCTGTAGCATAATAATATGTACTCACTGGGGGTGTCAGAAGGTAACCTAGGGTAGTACGTACGGTCAGCCACCTGAGGTGCAATTCACTTGTTGAGAGGGGGTGACTCCGCTGAAACATTTCGAAATCCAGAGTCCACGTCGGTGCTTTGATTGATTCACAGGGCACCTGTGGCAAAGAGTGGTACGGTCAATACCGTAGTGACAGTAGCGTGTCCGACGTCCCTGGCTCATGGTCAACACAGATGCATAAAACCCTGGTGGTCTGTACGCTGGGCGGTATACAAACTGTTCTAGCGTCATCCTTTAAAGTAAGATCACGGAACTCTCCTGCTAGAACCACCGATTCATCGGAGACCACTTTGAGGCTGAGAAGTTGCAAAGTTATTCAAAGTGTTGGTCAAGATTCAGTCGGATGGTTCCTGCAGCGTTTGAGAACTTTAACTTGTAATAGGCTGACGCAAACCTGCCGATAGACTTCTGTTACTTCATGCACCTACATCCTAGATCACGTCCTACCATGAGCGTGTAACATAACATGGATAGCTGTCACCGGTCGTTTTCAACTTTTCAGAACGGACCACACCATCTACAGTATCCCACCGGCCCCGAAAGTTGGTACCCCACCCGAAAGTTGGTACCCCACCCGAAAGTTGGTACCCCACCCGAAAGTTGGTACCCCACTCGAAAGTTGGTACCCCACGCGAAAGTTGGTACCCCACGCGAAAGTTGGTACCCCACGCGAAAGTTGGTACCCCACCCGAAAGTTGGTACCCCACCCGAAAGTTGGTACCCCACGCGAAAGTTGGTACCCCACGCGAAAGTTGGTACCCCACGCGAAAGTTGGTACCCCACTCGAAAGTTGGTACCCCACGCGAAAGTTGGTACCCCACGCGAAAGTTGGTACCCCACGCGAAAGTTGGTACCCCACCCGAAAGTTGGTACCCCACCCGAAAGTTGGTACCCCACGCGAAAGTTGGTACCCCACCCGAAAGTTGGTACCCCACCCGAAAGTTGGTACCCCACCCGAAAGTTGGTACCCCACGCGAAAGTTGGTACCCCACGCGAAAGTTGGTACCCCACGCGAAAGTTGGTACCCCACGCGAAAGTTGGTACCCCACCCGAAAGTTGGTGCCCCACCCGAAAGTTGGTACCCCACCCGAAAGTTGGTACCCCACCCGAAAGTTGGTACCCCACGCGAAAGTTGGTACCCCACGCGAAAGTTGGTACCCCACGCGAAAGTTGGTACCCCACGCGAAAGTTGGTACCCCACGCGAAAGTTGGTACCCCACGCGAAAGTTGGTACCCCACCCGAAAGTTGGTACCCCACCCGAAAGTTGGTACCCCACCCGAAAGTTGGTACCGTAAAGTATCGCCAGAGCGCCCCACCATCTCATCGTTTTGTGGTCGTATTGTGGAGATGGTCTGCTGTCAGTAGGTCATACGACATGAACCTTGGACACATATTGCACGTTTTTGCAGTCAATCCGTACCTTCGAGAGGACAAAAGCTCCACACAAAAACCTGCCAAGTGTGACCTTAGTACACTAAGATTCTCACATCGTACACACTTCGGTGCACTCTGCCACACGATTTTACTTTCTCTGGCTGTAAAATCAAGGTGGGACGCTCTCGCGAGACGGGGCGCTCTGGTGGTACTTTACGGTACTCCACCCGAAAGTTGGTACCCCACCCGAAAGCTAGTACCCGCCCAAAAGTTAGCACCCGTCCGAAAGTTAGTACCCGTCCAAAAGTTGTTTACCCCCCCCCCCACACACACACACAAAGTTAGTACCCCTACCGAAAGTTAGTACGGGTGTGACCACTTAAATCGAAAAGGATATTTTGTACGTACTTGTTTACAGACTTATACTGTACATACTTATACTGTACATAGCTGAGATGAGCATTGCTGTGTGTGTTGTACAGGCGCGCTGACCAATCCCACAAGCACGGTTGACGCACAGAAAGAGGAGAGCGATGTGAACCGCAGTGTGTCGGAAAGAAGACGACGAAGAAGCTCAGCTTTGCCCATGCTGGCCATGCAACAGATGTCCCCAGGCAAGTTGTGTTTTAAAACGTTATGTCATGTTATCTTTATCACTTCAGCATAGGTACAGGCATTGCTGCCTTCTTGCTGGGGATGTTGTTGTTGACTTTTATCTTACTTCACCAATGGCGCAGGCATGATTGCCTTCTCACCGTCCCATAGGTCCGGTTCTCACAAAAAGATGAAGGAAAATTAATAAATTATATGAGGAAATGTATAGAAATAAAGACATGCAAGCGGCATAATTATTATTATTATTATTGAGATGTTTGTTATGTGTGTGCTGAGACTGCTGACCCATGTCACAGTGGACCATGAATGATGTAACAGCTTCTAAGCTATGGTGCAACATTGAATTTTCCACCATAGCTTTGAAGTAGGAGCTGTGGTGTCATCAAGAGTAGGTAACCAAGACTTGAGTGTGCAAGTCGATGATCACCCGGTCCATGGCGGAATTGTTTTATGACATCCGTCTTTGTCGGCTGTTTGGCTCTCTGATGCCATCATGCGTAGTCGGGGATCATGCGTAGTCATCATGCGTAGTCATCATGCGTAGTCGGGGATCAAAGTACAAGGGATTTATACATCGCGCCATCGGCTGTCAAAGCAGAACAACGGACGATAGATCGATGTGTCCTGAACCTGATGAACTCTCAACGTATCTACAAAGCAAGCGTGTGAGAGCATACATGCTTTGCCATAGTTCTCTCAAAGAATGACGCAATAGAATAAAACAACTCCGTAGTGGGTGAACCTATCACAGCTGGAGATAGGACGGTTGCACACTCTTGGTTATGTACTCTTAGTTATGTACTCTTGGTTATGTACTCTTGCTATCATTCATGATCCACAGCAGTGCTGTCGCTTCATGTGAGGTGAGTTTTCTCTGGCAGGTTTATCAGTGAAATCTGATACTAGTCAATATGTTAGTTTATACTGGTAGTCTCTACATGTTATCGATTTTGACAGCATGTTACAAGGTGAGGACGCATAGTGCTCCTGACTACAACCATAACCCGGTGGGCAGAGTCCCGGCAAATGGTCGCAAGACTGGGACTCTGCCAACAACCGGGTTATGGTTGTAGTCAGGAGCACTATGCGTCCTCGCCTTGTAACGCGCTGTCGAAATCGAAAACATGCTAAACTATCAAGCAAGGCTTCTACTCAATCTGCGAACAGAACTGTTTCGTCCTCTGTGGATTCGTCAGCGCAGCACAGAGGAAATGAGGCCGAACCTGGTAGCAATGAAAAATAAATTTTCCAAAGCCAGATTTAAACCAGGCCCAAACGTACCTGGCCAGAGTGCTCAAACTGACAAGTCAGAGAGCTCTGCATCGCGCAAACAGCAAAGGCACTGCCCCACTACCCCACAAAGCAAGGCTTCTATATTAGTATACGGTCTCCACAAGCAATGCAGTGCTGTGAACTGGCTATACGATAGTGTTGCACATGCTGTTTTGTCCTGCTCTTGTTGACGAAATCACTTTTCTACAGCTTCTCACCGGATGTCGCAGAGGTTCGAGCTGGAAGTGCGTACGTCCTGGGAAGACACGCGGAGAAAAAGCTCAGCCCTCGCAATGCTCTCCACGGCTCGGCTTAGCTCAGGTAGGTGTTGAAGTTTAATTGTGACCGATTCTGCATGTACCCCTAGGACATATGACGGTGCAAACACGCACCACGCTGTCTGATATTATGATTTAGCTGTGTTCACACTGTGCATCTACTGCTTACACAGCTGCATAAGGGCCGGGTTCCACTGCGGCTCCGCTGCTCGTCTTTCGCGGCTTGAAACGTCATCATTACCATAGTGACCGCGGCTCGAGCTGGAGCAGCGAGACCGCGGCTCACCGCGAGCTTTTGCTACGATTCTTGACCAAAAACTGCGAGCCGCGTGATGCGTCTAGCACATCTCAATTCTAAAATCCACCGGGAGTCCACAGGAAAACTACTCAGACTACACTGCTATTATTCATTGCAAAAGAACACCGAAAGGCCAAACCGCATGGTGAAGACTAATGTCTAGACTACTGAAAGATTCTCTGAATCCTTGTGACGGAAGCACATCCTCACACTCTGACAACGCATACTCTTGCATGCACCACATACAGTCTACTCGCGATAAGTCACGCACTTTTAAGTCACGCACTCGCGATAAGTCATGCACTTTTTCATCTAGGACACCCATCTCAAGAATTTTTTTATTTTTCGGGATTTTGTGGATTTCGTGGATTTCGTGAATATTTGCGAATGATGTGGTTTTCAATGATGGAGCTTGAATACTGTAAAGGTAAGAATATAATTATTATGTGCATATTGCATGAGAGCCTTCTCCCTCAGGATCACACACGACAATCCAAGTTTGTCAGTCACAAACTTCTCCCTTCGAAGCAAAATATACTTCACTAGCCGCTACTCAATTTTCCCGAACTGGGAACTTCTGTTGCGGACTCCCTGTGGACCAGACGGATTAGCATCGGCAAGTTTGCCAGCTTCAGCATCCCTCAGCCAGCCGCGGAACATCGCCTCCGGAACATTGTTCAACTTCGCAAATTTTTGAGCGGAGGTTTTTCCACTCTCACGATAGAGACGAACCAAACGCAGTCGATCAGCCACTGTTCGCTGTTCTTTCGTTTTCTTATGAGAAGGCATCGTCAAGCAAAGGGAAACGAAGTGTTTACACGACGGAAACAGAAGTGCGTCTTGTCAAATCCCTACCAAAACGGCAAAAGTAACGGAACGCCGTTACTTGTCTTTCTCGATCATGCCTTCATATCGATCATGGCTTCACGCTGTGGTAGATCTACGTCTCGTGTACAGCAGCAGTGTACAGTCAGTGTAGACTACAGACAGTACAGTGTACCGTGCGCATGCAGCTCAGTGCTTGTACGCGTGTTCAGCACACATGTCCATATGCAGAAGAAAAAAATGACGGCTGTACATATGCATGACGTGGTGCATAATGTAAGTCGCGCACTCGCGGTAAGTCGCGCATTTTCTATTCCAGGACACTGTGCGTGACTTATCGCGAGTAGACTGTACCATAAACGTCACACATCACACCATACTCGCGCGTACACCTAGACCATATATGGCACCAGACACTGGACTCCACCAGACAAGAGCCAAATACAACGACATGCGTAAAGTAATACGAGACGAAATCCGTAACACTTGTGCCATTATAGAAAGAGAAAATACAGAATGTGTAGTGCGCCAAAGTTAGCGTATGTACAAACATGCAATAATTACAACGCGCAATAAAAGGAGTACAAATATCCGGCAAAGGACACGAGTGGTGTACGGTATGAGATGCTGTGTGCTATGAGATGCTGTAATAAACGAGAGAGCTTGGAAGCTCAGGGCCCTACGCTATGCTTTTTTGCCTTGATGACCTAGACAAAAAAAGCATAGGGATGTTATAAATTCTTTAAAAAAATCTTTTTTTTAAGGGATAACCTGGGATTCGAACCCGCACTATCGCGCGCCCTGCATGCCCCCCCCCCCCCCCCCCCGATACACTTCGCATACATACTAATTCTTCCAAGTTGTTTCACATTGTGATCTTGCATTTGAAAGCCCTATTTGAATATGCATTGTGGCCAGCCGTCTTTGATGGCACGGTACGGTAGGGGATATGCCTGAAAAAAATAGGAGAATTGAAAAATTTATAACATCCTATGCTTTTTTGCCGTCAGATACGGATAGCGCCAGGCGTGACACAAACACACAAACAAATACCAAATTAAAGCTGTGTGGACCCTGGCTAGCGCCAGACGTTACTGACGTTACTGAAGTAACGTCTTCTGCATAGCTACGGGAATAAATAAATAATAAATAAATAAAGGAAGACACGTGCATGCATGAGTACCCTAGCAAAAGTGGACAAACCTAGCGTAGATCCACGTGGTACTAATCGAGTACCGTACACTACATATTTATGCAAAGAAATATCAAATAACATAATTATTATAAAAGAATGCAAATAATTTAATTTCACAACACATGGAAAATCTCCGTAAAACAAATCGTTAAAACCGGAGGCTTATCGCAGATCACTACACGCGGTCACGGCTCGACCTGTTTCCCGTACTTTGCATTGTTTTGTACGCCAGAATTCAAATTTTAATTCGTTGCGCAGGCCAGAACACGCTGCTCGTCTTTCGCGGCTTGAAACGTCATCATTACCATAGTGACCGCGGCTCGAGCTGGAGCAGCGAGACCGCGGCTCACCGCGAGCTTTTGCTACGATTCTTGACCAAAAACTGCGAGCCGCGTGATGCGTCTAGCACATCTCAATTCTAAAATCCACCGGGAGTCCACAGGAAAACTACTCAGACTACACTGCTATTATTCATTGCAAAAGAACACCGAAAGGCCAAACCGCATGGTGAAGACTAATGTCTAGACTACTGAAAGATTCTCTGAATCCTTGTGACGGAAGCACATCCTCACACTCTGACAACGCATACTCTTGCATGCACCACATACAGTCTACTCGCGATAAGTCACGCACTTTTAAGTCACGCACTCGCGATAAGTCATGCACTTTTTCATCTAGGACACCCATCTCAAGAATTTTTTTATTTTTCGGGATTTTGTGGATTTCGTGGATTTCGTGAATATTTGCGAATGATGTGGTTTTCAATGATGGAGCTTGAATACTGTAAAGGTAAGAATATAATTATTATGTGCATATTGCATGAGAGCCTTCTCCCTCAGGATCACACACGACAATCCAAGTTTGTCAGTCACAAACTTCTCCCTTCGAAGCAAAATATACTTCACTAGCCGCTACTCAATTTTCCCGAACTGGGAACTTCTGTTGCGGACTCCCTGTGGACCAGACGGATTAGCATCGGCAAGTTTGCCAGCTTCAGCATCCCTCAGCCAGCCGCGGAACATCGCCTCCGGAACATTGTTCAACTTCGCAAATTTTTGAGCGGAGGTTTTTCCACTCTCACGATAGAGACGAACCAAACGCAGTCGATCAGCCACTGTTCGCTGTTCTTTCGTTTTCTTATGAGAAGGCATCGTCAAGCAAAGGGAAACGAAGTGTTTACACGACGGAAACAGAAGTGCGTCTTGTCAAATCCCTACCAAAACGGCAAAAGTAACGGAACGCCGTTACTTGTCTTTCTCGATCATGCCTTCATATCGATCATGGCTTCACGCTGTGGTAGATCTACGTCTCGTGTACAGCAGCAGTGTACAGTCAGTGTAGACTACAGACAGTACAGTGTACCGTGCGCATGCAGCTCAGTGCTTGTACGCGTGTTCAGCACACATGTCCATATGCAGAAGAAAAAAATGACGGCTGTACATATGCATGACGTGGTGCATAATGTAAGTCGCGCACTCGCGGTAAGTCGCGCATTTTCTATTCCAGGACACTGTGCGTGACTTATCGCGAGTAGACTGTACCATAAACGTCACACATCACACCATACTCGCGCGTACACCTAGACCATATATGGCACCAGACACTGGACTCCACCAGACAAGAACCAAATACAACGACATGCGTAAAGTAATACGAGACGAAATCCGTAACACTTGTGCCATTATAGAAAGAGAAAATACAGAATGTGTAGTGCGCCAAAGTTAGCGTATGTACAAACATGCAATAATTACAACGCGCAATAAAAGGAGTACAAATATCCGGCAAAGGACACGAGTGGTGTACGGTATGAGATGCTGTGTGCTATGAGATGCTGTGTGCTATGAGATGCTGTGTGCTATGAGATGCTGTAATAAACGAGAGAGCTTGGAAGCTCAGGGCCCTACGCTATGCTTTTTTGCCTTGATGACCTAGACAAAAAAAAGCATAGGGATGTTATAAATTCTTTAAAAAAATCTTTTTTTTAAGAGATAACCTGGGATTCGAACCCGCACTATCGCGCGCCCTGCATGCACCCCCCCCCCCCCCCCCCGATACACTTCGCATACATACTAATTCTTCCAAGTTGTTTCACATTGTGATCTTGCATTTGAAAGCCCTATTTGAATATGCATTGTGGCCAGCCGTCTTTGATGGCACGGTACGGTAGGGGATATGCCTGAAAAAAATAGGAGAATTGAAAAATTTATAACATCCTATGCTTTTTTGCCGTCAGATACGGATAGCGCCAGGCGTGACACAAACACACAAACAAATACCAAATTAAAGCTGTGTGGACCCTGGCTAGCGCCAGACGTTACTGACGTTACTGAAGTAACGTCTTCTGCATAGCTACGGGAATAAATAAATAATAAATAAATAAAGGAAGACACGTGCATGCATGAGTACCCTAGCAAAAGTGGACAAACCTAGCGTAGATCCACGTGGTACTAATCGAGTACCGTACACTACATATTTATGCAAAGAAATATCAAATAACATAATTATTATAAAAGAATGCAAATAATTTAATTTCACAACACATGGAAAATCTCCGTAAAACAAATCGTTAAAACCGGAGGCTTATCGCAGATCACTACACGCGGTCACGGCTCGACCTGTTTCCCGTACTTTGCATTGTTTTGTACGCCAGAATTCAAATTTTAATTCGTTGCGCAGGCCAGAACACGAGGATTTTTTGGATTTCGCGCGCGCGCGCGCAGGCAGGTGAAACGTCATCAAAAAGTGTGGACCACGACCGCGGTACCGCGAATGACGAGTGTCAGTGGAACCGCGCTACTCCGCTGCATGCAGCCAAGTGCCGCGGAGCAGCGGAGCCGCGGAGCCGCAGTGGAACCCGGCCCTAATGCCGTTTTTTATTTTTTATTATTTTTATTTTTTTCGGCAACGCAGATGATGATGATGATGATGATGACGATGATGATGATACTGAGAAGGTTACACTTCAGGCTCTTGCACAACATCTCGAAAGTTTCACTAGCACTCTTTCAAGCTGTATCGATATTATCGCATTCTTGTCTCCATGGGAACTGTTCATGTATTCTGCTGTGGCCGTTTAATTTTCACGTCAGTGGAGACTTGCTAGAGCAATGGTTAGTCAGGTCAGTGGAGACTTGCTTAGGCAGTGTATTTAGTTAGTGTGTTTGGGTAGAGATCTGTTATCGCGTCGGTGTTTGAAGAAGCGAGATTTGATCACTACGGACGATTATTACTGCATGCGATTGGACAAAGTATGTAAGTGAGAACTTTACGACTTTAATAGTCATGATGACATACACAGACAGACATGCATCATACATGTAACACCGAGACTTGTAAAGTACAAAAATAACAACAACCTAAATCTAATCTATGACCGAACTGATGGCAGTACACAGCATTTACACAATCTCAGTTTCCCACAGCTTTCTGTAGGTACCATTTTTAATCACTATAAACGATCCATAATGTATGCAATCGAGTGGATTCGAAGTGAGAATGTGATCACAATAGGCGATATATTGCCATAGCCAATTACTCTTATAACCGGTTCAGTTTGAGTGGAAAGATACATTTGCTGTTGAATTTTGAAGCTTATAAACATTATCATTGTTCCTCTTATCTGGCGATGGCCAAGTGCAGAAAGATTGTAAAAGAACGGAACTGGTTCAGATATGCAGCGCTATGGGAATGGGTGTGTCCACCCGAATTTCTTTCATTAATACCATTATTAAACAAACGGCGAGGAGACAATAATTTGATAACCGCAATCAATAAGACAAGCTGAATCAACATGTGTGTACACTTTATTCATTCAATGCAAAACGGTGGAGACAATGTGCAATAAAACCATGAAAATAGGAAGAAATAGTGTAGGGACAAATTAGGATTCAAACAAGTTTTCGTACAACACTCATCAGGAATCGTTGTTGTACTAAAGGACAGTGAAACATAATTGACTATTATAGCCGGTATATGACTCTCTAACCGCCAACCATATTGCCGGTCTCTACCCGTACTATGCACAACACAGGCACTAACATGTGTCTTTGGCAGCAGATCTCATAATTTGAAAAGCCTTTCAGACGGATCAGTGACAACCAATGTGCTTTCCAATGCGCTTTCTCCAGGCTCCATGAATGTTACAGGTCTATATGAACCTGGGCAGCATCGCAAAAGCCATGGAGACATGCCACAGCGAAGAAGCTCTGCGCTAGATGTGTTGATTATGGCCCCACAGCGTCCAGGCAAGTATTCAACTGTTTTTAAAAGAACTATTTCATTTCGTTTGCAACACTTTAAATGGACAGTTTGACTCGCAACTCCGAGTTTGACCGTGATAACAGTCATAATGAACATCAGGGGGACATGACTGCTCTGTGGTGTCCTGGGGTTTGGTGTGTGTGTGGGGGGGGGGGGGGTATGGTGCTGTTGGTGCTGGGGGCAGCGGCAGCCAGGGTGTGAAGGAAGGACATGTCTAGATATTGATGATACTTAACCCTTTACCGGCAGCCCCATACTTGAATGCGTCAACGTTGACGCATTCGACATGCATGCAAAACCATGCCTGGCGTGACGGGAAGCATCAGCCCACGGGGATTTCCCGTGACCCTCACACAGCCAAGGTATGATCCTATCGGTAGCTGAAGAGATCCACGCGTGTCCCATTTGATTTCATTGAGAACTGCGCGATCGAAAACTTACGGAAATACGTGCGCCCCGACAATGCCGTCCGCCTCCGTCAAAACATCGTCAGGTGCATTTTCTCTTGCGCAGTGAGTTCCTATCGTCCTCTGATGACTTCTCCGACGAGGACCTAGCAGTCCTTCGCTCTGTGACCGACGACAGATAGATAAATACTTCGTTCCAGCCGCCGATGCAAGCGAATTTCAAATTACGGAGCGTGGCGCACGCCAAGTAAATTCTCACGCAAATATGGGGAGCGCCAGCCGCTGAAGACGATGTCGTCGTGATGTACCTGGAAGAAGCTGATGGTGCTTATGGTGGGGAAGCCATGGAGAGCGATCCCCGTGTCGACAGTCTCCCAGAGACGGAATTTAGGCCATCGACTTTCTCCGTACCTGAGTGACGGCAGCGCAGCGCGGCGTGCGTGCGACCGTCCGGAGCTTTCCGACAGCGATTCTGGGGCGATGCTGCTCTCTTTTGCGAGCGAAGCATGGCCAATGAAGTTTGTGTTGGCTATGGCATTTGTTTCCGCTCCGAAGTCGACTTGTTTTGGTAGTATCATGTCGATGTCGGAACTCTGACGATTTGCATGTGTACAATTTCCGTGTTTAGACGTAGAGGTGCCAATTTAGCAGCGTATGTGTGTGGTATGAGAAAATAATTTTTTCCATGGTCAAGAAGTAGTACTAGACTTCCAATAAAACATAACTTGCACATACAAAATGTGGCCTCGTTGGGAGTTATTGGCATCCATCTAAATGTTATGGATTTCACATACAAAAGTAACTTGCCGGTAAAGGGTTAATCTCTTTTCTTCAGAATCACCCCCAGCCAGACGGTTGGAAAGAGTGACTGATGCACGAGTGTACAAACTGGTCTTGACCAATACCAGAGGAGGGTGGCTTTTGCTGTGATTTCAAGTCCTTTTCAGGCACTGACCTATCATCAGGCAACATGGCACACACTGTCTGATGATGTAACACATGATATCTGATGATGTCACACATGTGTGATGACTGATGATATCACATTATGATGATGTCACACGTGATGTGTCATGATGTCACACATCCTGTTTGATAATGCCACATGTGCTGTCTGGTGAATCTGTGTGTGTGGTGATGATGTCACACATGTCTGATGATGTCACACATGCTGTCTGATGATGTCATGCATGCTGTCGGATAATGTCACATGCGCTGTCTGATGATAGCATACATGCTGTCTGATGATGTCACACGTGCTGTCTGATGACTGCATCATGTGTGAGACTTGCAGTTAGAGTAGAACAGCCCCCCCCCCTCTCCTGCACTGACTCGTGGTTCTTTTTTCCTCTCTCTGTGCTGTGTAATTGTTGGGTTATGCGTGAAACTCAGAGTGACAGCTCTTTAACATTTTGTTGACTCTTCTCTCCATGTGTGCTTCCTCGTTCTCTGTGTAATGGTTATGCGTTCATGTGATTAAAGGATCAGCTGGAGTTAAAGGAGTTCCCAAGATCCGCACACCACTTCCCCCGCTCATAGCTACAGCACACGTCTAATCAGGTTTGACACCAGAAGCAACTGTGAACAAGGTAAGAACCCTGCGCAAGCGTATTAGTGTCTGGAGTGCCTCGGGTTTTGTCAATGGCCGCCATTGGAAACAATCTCAAGAATTTGTGTATGTGCCCAGTATGTTTGTGCATTATTATTATGCTTGTTCGCGTTGTCATCACCAAGCAAGCTTGGCTAGCGTTGTCATCACCAAGCAAGCTTGGCTAGCGTTGTCATCACCAAGCAAGCTTGGCTAGCGTTGTCATCACCAAGCAAGCTTGGCTAGTGTTGTCATCACCAAGCAAGCTTGGCTAGTCTTCGCATACGCCAAATGAACAAAAGAAATGAGGAACGAGCGAGGCCAATGAGGTTAACACACGCGTGTAACTGCAGAACAGGCAAAAGGAATATACATGAACATGTAATAAGACTGTCCTAAAAACACACGAAATGTCAACAATTTACTTCAACAATTAGGGTATGTACACTATGTACAATACCAAGAGTCCATAACCCCCCAGAGAGTGTGCAACTCGTGATCCTTCGCAGCACAAATCAGTGCCGCAACGAAATCCAAACTTCATACGTCATGTAGTGAGTAGCGGATGTACCAGATATGCACATGGCCCCATCCGCCCATGCTTGACTATGGACCGGATGACGCAATGTTTGGATTTCGTTGCGCCAGACCCCAACCTGGAGTTGCACACTCTGGGGGGGGGGGGGGGGTTATGGACTCTTGACAATACCTGTATGGTGAAAAAGGAGGAGGACACAATGATTGTTACGAGTTATGACTAACTGTCCACTAACGTAACCACATCTTAATACAGTCAGTGAGTCATGTTTTCATCATAATGAAATTGGCTCACCATCCGAGTTCAACTACAGTCAACATTGCATATAACGGCACTCGGCGGGGCATCAGAAAAGTGTGTTTATTCGCGAAGTGTCCTTATACGCGAAGTCTCATTATATGTATTACCGTTAGACGGGACTTTGCTCCGGGCATGGAAATCTGGTCGTTATTTGCGAATTGTCGTTACATCTGCAGTCGTTATTAGCGAAGTCGACTGTATGTACAATATGTGCATGGTATGTACACTGATACATCTTCATGACTGGACAATATGTGCATGGTATGTACACTGATACATCTTCATGACTGAACAATATGTGCATGGTATGTACACTGATACATCTTCATGACTGGACAATATGTGCATGGTATGTACACTGATACATCTTCATGACTGGACAATATGTGCATGGTATGTACACTAATACATCTTCATGACTGGTCGAATGTCACTTATCCGACCACTTCGGGAATCAGGCATGTTGGATAACTGGGTATATTGGATAACTGATATCATTTTTTATACTTCAAGTAAATGCATATTACACCGTATAATATACAACAAAAAAAGTTTCTTTAAAGAATTTTACTGTTGAGAGCCATAAAATTACCACTCCCGGGCTTGTCGGATAACCGACGTGCTCAGATAACTGGCGACCGGATAAGTGACATTCGACTGTACTGTACATTTTGTTGAAGTTGTACAAAATGTCAAGCCTGTACTTTTTAATACATCATAAATTATCATTAGGGGAAGAGTGTGTTTTCCTACCGACTTGATCGGCAGGAAAACCGCGAGCTCCCATGTAGGGAGCAACACAGTCTTCCCCTACTATCTCTGAAGTCGCACCAACCTCTTCTTCACAATGAATTTTCATAGTAGATTGTATAATAGTGGGTTTAGTGGTTTTACTGGTTTTACTGGTTTTACTGGTTTTACTGGTTTTACTGGTTTTAGTGGCTGGGTGGATGTGTACTGTACAATAGGGGCTGCCCCCCCCCCCCCTGCCTGAACAAGCAGCATATTACAGGTGAGATTTGATTGTTTTGCGTGTGGTCACTTGATATATCTACAGGTTCCCCCTTTTGGGGAAGCTTCTAGACTCTTAGTAGGAGTGGAAAAATAAGTGATAATTGATGTCGTTTTATCGACTGTGCTCTTTCTCGGCGGCTGGTGTTCTGTCTGTCCTGCGCAGCGTTGGGCTATTGGATCTCCATTGGAAGCGTACAGCACAGCATAGATTCACAGTCCGTGCCAACGCTGGTGCTGCGGATGTGGTCGGTTGCGTGTGAATAACCCATGGCGGCACTGGCGGATGAGCGAATGCAGCCCCTCGACCAATCTTGCACCGTCCGTAGCATGCCGGCTGGAACTGGAATGGTTCCTCGCGAGGTGCATTACGCTACATGGCGTTGTGCGGAACATGATAATTATACTGTTGCAATAACAGCAACGGCAGAGCAACAGAGCAGGAGAGACTCTGTCCAGGTGTGGTTCACTGTCTGCTACATGCCACATGCACACATGCACACATGTATTCTTATTGTTATTATTACTTTTTCATTTCTCAAAGGATTTCCCAAAGGCTCAGCCTATCGGCTGAAATGTATCCTGACATGATTGCAGCCCTACTAGAAGCCGAATTTTGCGCAGCTGTGTCGCTACCCCTTCAAGTACTATAATGCTAAGTCTTAACACTAGCCGAACCATAACGTACTTAGA